>NC_048416.1:5062947-5072420 GCF_013103735.1 Etheostoma cragini
GTTTGTCCAAAGCTGAAAATGCGACTGTATTTGACAGATGACACGTGTAGGTTGCTAGTGACAAAATATCAGCTTTCAATGTGATACGACCGCTTTGTAAATTGTGTTTAATCAAAAAGTGTTTCAACTGTCCCAGCTCTCCCCTAGGGGTGATCCGAGTATCCGGCTGAAACGAGTATCCGGTACGGATAAAGCACTTTTGCCGATCACAAGTAGCCTATTTTACGAGTAATATGAGTCAATATCCGTGCTCGGATTGAATACAACTCCTCAACAGCGCCCCCCCCCCCCCCCCCCCCCCCCCCCCCCCCCGCCTACAAACACGCTCGGATCAATCTCACACACACACACACAACATGGAGAAATGCGCTCCCTCGGCCTCTCTCTCTCTCTCTCTTCTCTCTCTCTATCTCTCTCTCTCTCTCTCTCGCTCCCGCTCCGTCAGGAAGGCAGTCAATCGGGTCTGCAGATCTGTTCCGTTAACGTTTAGGGTTTCTTCAGCTTCAGGTTTGTTTTTAACTTCGGTTTGTAGTACTTACATAGTAACCAGTAGATTTCTGGTGAACGTGGGTTTCAGACAAGCTGCTCGGTTTAAATGCTACTCCCGTTGCGTCTCTGCCATCGGAGATTTGTTTTTTTATCCCCACAAGGTTTGTAGCACCTTGATGAGTGCTGGAGGCCTATTGGAGTTTGCCGCTGATGCAGCCTGTTGGTTGGTTGCGTCCTCAGAAATGTTTTGTTCACAGCTGATATTTACTCATCCGGCATGGCTGGCTCTGTGTGGGTGAATGCAGAGGTGTGTGTTGCTGTGTACATGCATGTGATATTTACACATTTAGCTGGCTGCGGCCTTCATATTTAAGCGTGAGTGCCACGTGCGCACTCATGTGTGAAATTTGCTCAACTGGTCATGCAGGTCCTTTGTGTGTTTGCTAGGTGGCTGGTTGCCTCTTACCAAGGCTCTAAAATCCTAACACATGCATGCAATTTTTGACTCACACACACTCCTAGGTGTCATTTTGACCAACAGTGACCACACACTCATAACACAGAGGCATGAGACTGTGTTAAAATGCAAAGCACCAGCTGTGACATTTATCAACTTGCATACAAGACACCGACTGAGGTGCACTGACACCATTGTCCCCTGAAAGCAACTGGCTCTTTTATAGATGCCCAAAATACCAACTACGTGCAACCAAGACCATATAGAAAAATACATATTTAGATTAGATAAGACTTTATTCATCCCACAATGGGGAAATTCCCTTGTGACCGCAGCAGTATATTCACAGTAACAAGTAAACCAACAGACGATGTGCAAAAAGTACTGAATGAATATAAAGTGGCACTATATAAAAAGTATGTAAAGTGAGGTGGCCATGGTACAAAAACTATTTCAATGTATGTGAGTGGCGTGAAATTCAATTGAATAGAATATGTAAAAGAAAAATGAAAATAGCAAAAGTAAGTAACCACGATATAAATAATATTACAAAGTACTTGGAGTGGAAAAATATCAATATGTACATACATCTATTTACAGATGTCTATGTACAGATATACATAGAGCCATCAGGGGATGTCGGTGTTCTCTCCTCTCCTTCTGCCACGGGGGGCAGTCTGCTGCTCAGCAACCCCACACTGTCATGTGAAAGGTGTTGTCCATGATGGATGTCAGCTTAGCTATCATCCTTCTCTCCCAGAGGACAGTACAGGACAGCTCGCTCTCCTGATCAGTCTATTGAGTCTGCTCTTGCCCCGGTCCGAGCTGGGGTCCAGCAGACCGCAGCATAAAGGATGGCAGAGGCCATCAGAGTTATAGAAAGTCCTGAGGAGAGTCCTGCACACTCCAAAGGACCTGAGTCTCCTCAGCAGATGGAGGCAACTCTGGTCCTTCATTTAGTTCAGTTTATTGTTTAGGTGAACACCAAGGAATTTGTAGCTCTCCACTACCTCAATGTCCGATCCCTGGATGCTCACCGGTGAGAAGTGGGATGTTTTCTTCCTAAAGTCGACGATCATCTCCTTCGTCTTGCTGGTGTTAAGCTGAAGCTGGTTGGGCTCACCGATAACCGTCTTCTATTACAGATCATTCCCTTCAGAAACACATCAAGCAACGGCTGTGTCATCAAAGAACTTCTGGATGTGGCAACGGTTGGTGTTGTGAGTGAATTCCGAGGTGTAGAGGGTGAAAAGGAAGGGGGAGAGCACCGCACCCTGAGGGGCACCTGTGCTGCAGTGCACCACATCAGACACACAGTGATGGAGCCTCACATACTGTGGTCTGCTGGTGAGATAATCAGTAGTCTATGCAACCAGGTGTTGGTCCACTCTGGCACTCTCCATCTACACTCTGAGCACCGAAGGCTGGATGGTGTTAAAAGGTACATAAGTTTACAGCAAATATAATCTGATGCAAAGAATACATATTTACATGAATACACATTGCTATAAATAATTCAATAACACACCGCAATCAATAAATCAAAGTACTACTTGTGCCTCCAGTACTTCTTCATTATAATGCTCTGCACCCAGAGCTTGTAAGCAGCTGCCACTGAACTGTAGGTGGTGGTAGCGTGACAAGATATGCAGCAAAACACTAGCAATGGCAGAAAAGAAGACTAAAAGCTAGTAACCATGGATGTAAACATTTCTGGATTTTAAATACTTGTCCTATGCTCACAGGCCAAGCTCTCGTAATGAGAGTGAAACTGCATGTGGTGAGTATATTTTGTTTTATTTCTATTTTAACATTGGCTAGCTGTTTCAATCAACACAGTCTCACTCCCGGGACGTCAAAAAGCGACGCTTGGTCAGGTGCCTTCGGCATTTGTTACTGACGCAAAAAGGCTCCTTTGGCGTCATATTTAGACACGCTTGGTCGGGACTCTTTGCGTCACTTTTTGACGCTGTGGGTTGGGACATACATTTTAGTTGACAAGAACAGAAAATTTAGGTTTGGAAAAAACCTGGGTGGGGTTACAAAATGTACATTTCCATGACACGTGGGACAAGAACGGGATTCGATTCCCGGTTTCCTGGGTAAAAGTCCTGTGTTGTTTGAACGTCCCACCACTCCAACCAATCTCCTTATGGCATCAAAATTCTTCCACATCTAATCATCTAATATCTAATATGACATGAATACTGCATAAAAACCATCTAGATTCTGCTGAACCTGAATTTATGTTTTTGAAAATAAGACACATCTAAGACATCTTCTCTCACAACTGCCTATGAGAGTCAGTATTATGCAGTATGTCTTCACACACTAACTTAACTAGAAGGACCAGTGTGCAGCTTTGATCAGAACATGCTATCAGTAATGGATTTACAACAGACCCCTGCCTGGGGAACAAACAAGGCGAGAGGATTATTTTTCAATTTTAAAAGATAAAACTATTGCAAGAGAACGTAACATCAGGAAACAAAATGAACGGCATCCCAAAATCCCAACGCTGATTCAAAATTGATTTGGAACGCGGCAAATAACATGTGGGACCCGTTCTAAATGATTAGACTGAGGAGTGCACAACGGATTCAAATGAGTAATCCATATATAACATCAAGCATGGACATCTGGTGGGATGAATTGTATGACTCTTCTTTTCTTCTTCTGCCAATCACACAGAGAGAGGAACTTTAAACCACTCTAGCTTGATTGCAACTTTGATATAAACCTATTAAAGGAGTGTCTTGTTGCAAGATGTGGGAAACATTGGTTGAAGGAAAAAAAAAAAGTGTTATTATTATTGGCTCTGTGAGGTTTTCACATGCTGCAAAAGATCTGCAACTGTAAATGATGTAGACTGGGTGAGGCGTAGTGGGGCAAAGCAAAAAGCCATAAAGAGACATGGAGCTAGAGATTATTGCTTCTTAAATGTATTCACACACAAGTATCAAGCCATCTGCTATGTTAATGCAACTTTCTCATTTACAATAATAAGTGGGAGACACACCCAGATGTTAAATTCATGCTAAACTAACGACTGCAGAAAAACATTAACCTGATTAACATCAACGTAATGATGAAACAGATGCACTGGACCAGTGATGACTTCTTTTCTTCTGTTTTTATTTGCCTCTTGTTTTCTTGCCTGTGTGACTCTGCATTCTTCGGTCCCTCTTTTTTCTTTCAGTGGCTATAACCAATGTATCAAATGACCATGTGAAACCCATTTAAAATGGGATCGCTTGTAGTTATGAACCTCCGGAGAATTATCACCTGAATCGGCAGCTCCCCCAAGCTTGGCAGCTTTTACTGTTTTGTTTCACATAGCAGGCAGCTGTTTTCATTGTGAAAGCACTATAACCCAGTGGTGGAATATTACTGAATACATATATAAAGTACAGTTTTGAGGTACTTGACTATTTCCATTTTATTAATTTCAAAGGCAAATATTGTATTATATTAGTCACTCAGCATAATAAGTACTTTCATTTCAAGTACATTCTGCTGTTAATAAAGTTGTACTGCACTAGTAAGCCAATATTTGTTGTATTGTTATCTAATAATAACTGTTTTCAATAGTGTAGAATCACCCCCCCAAAAAATCATGTTTTTGTTACTTTAGAATGAGCTGTTAATAATTTGATAGGGAGCTGGACCTCTTCTAGCTAACTGTGTCAATTTAACCTACAGAGATCTAACAAGCAGTAAGCCATAGTCCTCATAAAGCGAGCAGAGTTTAAAAATTACAAAGCGGAAGGAAACAGACCTTGGCCAAAATATATGTATCTGTTTAAATTTCCTGCAGCACCAGAGCAATCCCGGAAGTGGAACGTCAAGGATAAAGACTAATATGAAACCATCTGAGAAGCCGTCATTGGAAACTGTTTGGGAAAGGGCAGGCACACGGAATAAAATACCTAGCATATGATTGGATCAACCTTCTATCTATCTTTTCCGCCATTGTAGTTTTGAACAAACTTTCGCGGCTGCCTCACATAATTACACCACGCCAGTAGCTGCAAGTAGCTCCTAGGACGCTGACTGATTCTGTGTGCTGCTGTTCAGACACAAATACATTCCCTTGAAGCCTGAAAAGATGGTTTTAGATAAATGATCCAGCGATTCTCCTGTGATCTCTTGATATTGCAAGAATAAAGCCGCCATACCAACCCTGCTAGCTGCCTACGTTATCGCAAGTGGGTCATGGCTGTTTACAACATAAACGTTAGCCTGTTCAGTGGCCGTAGCCGGCAATGGTGAGTTATATTATGAGAGGCGGGCTGTAAATCGGGAAGAGAAGACCGTGAGTTTGCACTGCGATTGTTGCCATGATTCTAAGCCAATAAAATGTGTTCAGTTGGGTTAAGAGGATGGCATGGTAGTGCTATATTTAGCGGTTCCTACCATAATTCTAAGACTAGGAAGTGTGTCTTTACGTAGGGTGGCAAGGACGGCGAGGCTGTTGTTTTTGGCAGTTTCTACCGTAATTCTAAGCCGTAAAAGTGTGTCTGTCAGTTGGGTACGGAGCTCCGTGTGAGCACAGGCTTTCATGACTGTCAATATAGCCAGCATCTAACGTTAGCTACTCCACTGTGCTGTGAAGTTATGTGTGGCTATGTGAGGCAAGCGTTAAGCAACATGTTGTGGATGCTGTGGTCAGCCTGGCAAGCTCCTAGGACTTCAAGTCTGGGGAGGAGAGGGCAGTGGAGACGACGCTTTACAGTATTTTGCACGTTTAAAGCTTGCCTACACAGAAGATGTTTTTGTACTGCAAGAGTAAGTGGACAATCAAACATTCTGCTGCCTGTGGACTGTCCCAGATAGACCCACGGTTGTTCTAAACACTTTGGCTTTTAAAAGGATGAGAACTTACTGAAATAAAGACTTCAAAGTGAATTTGCTATTCATCCATCTAGAAGTACAAGGAAACAGGAGCAGTTATATGCATAAAGTTCAAATATCACACTTTGTGTAACGCACCATAACAGACAGCCAATTAAAGGTCTGTTTGATTTAGAACCATGTTTTGGGTTTGGCTCGGGATCAGAAATGTGCTGCTAGTCTTCATACTCCGAGCCAGCAGCTGTCTGTGGCGGCTGTTAACACTTGGCATTGAAGAAAGAAACTATTGCCGCAGTGATTCGTCTGATCTTGGCCCCAGCATGCTACCGAGTCAACAGCACTGTCTGCATCAGGCAGTCATTTTGGATTTAGGGCTAATAGGCTCTATTCACAGCAAGTCACTTTGACATGTCAAAGCATTGCAAACACAGCTGGAAATGATCAAATTAATTATTGTGGTAAATAATTGTGGTAAATAATTAGAATTTGTACTGTGTGTTTCAACATAGTATTTTCAGGTTCATACTTATATTATGTGTTTGTACTAGGACATGTTTACATGCTTTAATCAGCACTCCGTCTACTCACCGGAGACACCAACTATTCCAGCTAATTTATCCCAAGCCTCGTTCTTTTGTAACTGGTCCCTATATGCAAACAACGTCATATCATAAATGTCAGAAAACCCAGCAACAGTGATTTTCTCAGAACTAATGTTTTGGTAGGGCAAAAGTTTACATTGTATATTTCTCCGGAACCAGCTAGCGCAAGGACGTCTATATTCTGATTGGTTGCCACTGAACCGCGTTGTACCCATTACCATAAAGTTGACCTAATTTTAAATTTCTGCTCAAAACGCGACGCCGACAGATTGGTGGTTCCTTGCAGCTGAGAGAAGACAGCTATCATTTAAAATGAATGACTTCCTGTAATTTTAGAAGCTCAAGTCGGCGGCAGTGTGTACGTACAGTAAGAATCACGATGGACAGGTGAACAAAAAGTCTTTCAAAATTGATGCAGCAGAAATAGAACTTGCTAAAAGCTAGTATTTCATCTGGTCTAGCCGTTTCTCAATGTCAAGTAAGGATCCTCCAAAGCCAGAATTTGGAGGATGCTACGTCATCGAAGTCCGTCAAAGGACTGTCCAAGTGTCGGGGATCCTCCAATGAAGAATTACTCCAAAGACTGAGTCCTTCGTTTGGAGAACATCCCATAGACAGCAAAGGATGCATATGTGTATCACCGTTAAAGTTTTACGTCAATGCAAAGCTTAACGCTTTAATGCTGCTAGAAATTGCTATAATAATATGGTAGATACACCCTGAGCTAACATTAGCTACCTGAACTTATCATTTAGCAATAAGCTGTTACCATCTCCTTTTATATGCCATTACTGTATATGCGTAACGTTAGCAGAGATTTAGAAATTTGTGTTTCAGTTAGCTATAGCTGCAGGGTGCAAGCCATTTTTGTTTTATAACTTTACTGTGTAAATGATGGAAATCTAACTTTTTGTGACATATTATACGTATGTCTTATCTGTCATTTGATGCCTTTTGGAGATTTTTCCATCTTTTCTTGGCTTCTTTATGCACATTAATACAAATTTTTACTCGGGATTCGCCGCACTTTTGAGCCCCACTGTAACACTGCCTGTGGTGGCTAATTTGCAAGTAGCGTTTATCTTTCTATAGTTGCTGATCCTATTTTGCACAGCATTTGTTTGTTTGAAAGCTAGAAGCTACTGGACAATGAGCTAATGTTACATGCATGCAGTAAACTACAAACTAATGTAAACTGTTAGCTACTGTAAGCTTAATGTAGTTGAGGTTAACTAATGCAATTCTCCTTATGTTGTCCTTATATGTTATGACAACTACAAACATGAACTATTCATGTCAACATTTGTTGACATGAGATGAATAAGAGAAAATGACTATTGGTCATATTATATCCTATGAATGTTGGTAACACTACTAACTACCTTTGCACGTTGCGGGCAAAGTTGCCAAGAGAATATTCTCATCTTGCAAGCAGGCTGACACTGATTCACCATCTCCATCGGAACAAAAATAATTTAACAGTACAGTTCACAGTTTCACATCCATTTTGTCCAGTGTTTCGCAGAACTGAAGTGATGGCAAAACACTGGACAAAAGTGAACATTTTTAATGAGAGTGCAGATTTGAGTTGCGCATGCTTCACTTTGCGACAAGTGAAGCTGTAAGTTGCGTGTGCGTCACTTTGCGTCAAGTAGCATATAAGATGCTAATGAGAGACTTCTGTTATGTCAACTCTGCAAAAATGGACCTACTTAACAAAGTTCATTCGACGCTGGCTACAAGTTAGCAATCAAACACAACGAAGACTGTCAGCTGAATGGGGTTTTGAGCTCACGTTGGAAATTCATCAATCATAGCTAAAACGTTTTTGAAATGTCTGCTAGCTTTGCTACAAGCTAGCAATCAAAAACAACAAAGGCTGTCACTTGAATGGCGTTTCGAGCTAACGTTTTGAGCACGTTAGCTAAAACGTTTTTAAAATGATTGAATGACATGGTTTCTCCTGTCTCAAGACACCAAGGTAAGCAAAACCATTTCATCTCGTAAGTGACTTGTTTTTCTTGCATATAACCGTGTTTCTTTTGTTCCTCAAACTGATAATAAAATCTTGTTAGTAAATTTCTGGTCTCAATATGTTTAGAACTTATATCTAAGCAAACTCATCGTAGCAGAAGCCAATATCCAAATGTCAGTATCCTTGCTTGGTGTAACACGTAACTTCATTAATCTTGGCTGTTGCGTTGCAATAACAAATACATTTGTGTAAAGTAAACAGGCTTTATGCCCGCTTTTAAGTAAGGAGTGAAATGTAATGCATACCCCTTTTCTGGTTTAACAAGAGACCATGTTAACTGGCGACCGTCAGCCAAATGTGTCTGTTGTTGTCGTAGTGACAACAGCTAATGAAAACGGGAAGAGAATATGTAGCTGTCAGTGTGAATGCCTTGTTAAGTTGTCACTAAAATGCAAGAACTTAAGGACGTGTACGTTACCTCTCTGATTTCTTTGGAGTCTAGTCTGAAGAAACTCGACAGTTGCGTTTGGAACGTGTCTTGCTGTAAAGGAAAACAGTAAGACGTTGCTCTTCCTGTTATGTCTATAATACATTTTATTTAAATTTTTAATTTTATTTTATTTTGTTTAAGCCTGTTTAATTAACATGGCACGTAGAAAAGTATTTAGTCCTTTTTAAAAGTAGAATTTTTTTGTTTTAATACAAACTTGTATCTATGTGGGAAAATATATAACAGCAGCCTAACGCAGCGCACCATGGCCTGTTTCATGAGCTGGTGGGCATGGCTTGATATCAACTCAGATCACTTGTGACCAGACTGCATGCAAATAACTCACAAGTTCCTCTTGCTCAGAAATTCTTTATTTTGTTTGATTCCCTCAAAATGTACATTTTGGATGTTTGACCACAGTAAGCACATTCAAATCAACCTGAAACTCAAATGTCAATCTCTGACAAAACACACACACATATATATATATATACATACATACATGCATACATACATACATACATATATACACATATATACATACACATATATATATATACAATACATACATATATACATACATATATACATACATACACATACATA
>NC_048416.1:5072520-5079377 GCF_013103735.1 Etheostoma cragini
TAATGACAGATTAGACATTCGTGTAATATGTCACAAAAAGATAGATTTTATTTCCATCATTTACACTTAAACAAAAAAATGGTGTCTGCAAAAGTTTGGGCTCCCTGCAGAATTGATAGCTTGCACCGCCCCCTTTGGAAAGCTGAGATCTACACTCACCTATAGGATTATTAGGAACACCATACTAATACTGGGTTTGACCCCCTTTCACCTTCAGAACTGCCTTAATTCTACGTGGCACTGATTCAACAAGGGGCTGAAAGCATTCTTTAGAAATGTTGGCCCATATTGATAGGATAGCATCTTGCAGTTGATGGAGATTTGTGGGTTGCACATCCAGGGCACAAAGCTCCCATTCCACCACATCCCAAAGATGCTCTATTGGCTTGAGATCTGGTGACTGTGGGGGTCATTTTAGTACAGTGAACTCATTGTCATGTTCAAGAAATCAGTGTGAAATGATTCAAGCTTTGTGACATGGTGCATTATCCTGCTGGAAGTAGCCATCAGATGATGGGTACATGTTGACCATAAAGGGATGTACATGGTCAGAAACAATGCTCAGGTAGGAAAAATAGGGAGTTTTTCTGACGCAGTTTCACCAAGGTAGCGGAAGCAACGATCAGGTGAAGTCTCGCCGTTTCTCAATGTCAAGGATCCTTCCTTGGTAGGACAAGGCCTTCCAAGGAAGGATCCTTCAGGAGCAGGTCAGAGTCCTCCTTAGCATTTGGAGAACATGTACAATGGAACAGGCTATCAAGTGCACGTCATTGCGGGCTCAAGTCATAGAATTTTTTTGCCGCATTTCAAAACACTGGATGAAATGATTGTGGAACTGTTAACTGCGCTGCTTAATTATGCTGTTGGGATGTAGAAGATGAGTTAGTAGCCGTTTCTTAATGTCACGGAAGGATCCTCCAAAGACAGGAGGAGGACGCTACGTCATTGACGTCCGTCGAAGGACCGTTCCAATGTCAAGAATCCTCCAAATTCCTCCAAGGACTGAGTCCTTCATTCAGATACTTTCCCATAGACAGAGAAGGATGCATCTGTGTATCCTTCGCGGTCCCAAATCACCCACAATCCTATGCGGGGGCCTTTGCCGTCTCGTTAAAAAAAATAAGAGCGGACCTCAGCGGGAGTTCGAGCGGCATCGCTGACGGTGATATGATGATTTAAATGTAAGTATCTTTAGTGTGTGCCGTACATTTGTTATCACCGTTAATGTTTTACATCAATGTAAAGCTTAACGCTTTAAAACTTGTACAAATTGCTCTAAAAATTAGGTAGATACACCCCGAGCTAACGTTAGCTAACTGAACCTATAATTTAACTTTCGGCTGTTAGCTAGCGAGGTTGCTGTCTCTGCACAGTTTAATGTACGGTGGCATGTTCATCTCTTTTTAAATGCCGTTACCGTAAATGCGTAATGTTAGCAGACATTTAGAAAGTTGGTGTGTTTATCACTGGTTGTATCTGTAGACGGGAGGTAACACTGCACTGTGTTAACTTCACTAGCAACTTTCAACGAAGGCTGACGAGTACGTTATGTTAAAGCATTCATAACGTCAACATGTTTTTGTTGTGTTAACTGTCTTTTAACAGGGACTAACGGAGGCGGTCACCAAGGATGGCAAAGCCAAAGACCAGCAGGGAGACAGAGGCCAAATAGATGTTGAATACATTATTTGCTATATTAAAGATTGGCATTCTAACAATAAATGCTTTAAATAAACTGGTTTGTCTGTGTCAATAAGTTCTTGGGCGTATGTATATAATATAAACTTTTTTCAATGTCTTTTTTCCATCAAATTGTGACCTGGACAGAGGAAACTTCAAACAATAATTATATTCAGTTGCTATCTGTTTTTATAACTCGTAAGATATACATGTTTTAAAAAAGAAAAGGAGCAGTTAAAATAAGCTTGTAGTTTACTACATACATGTAACATTAGCTTATTTTTCAGGTCAAGAAATGCTCAATATGATCAGCAACTACAGGTAAACGCCAACAGCTAATGAGCTACCACAGGCAGGTACGACATGCAGTAAACTGCAAGTGAGAAAAATTAAATAGTACTGTAGACACACAAGCGTCAATCAACATATGAAAAGTCATAACACAATTGATAAACACCTGCTAACACAGTAAAGGTAAGTGTTAGTGTGTTTGTTAAGTTGGCTGACTTGCGCAGGCATAATTTGACGTGGAAGTATAAGCTGAGCGTTTGTTTCAGAGAGTTATTTATTCCACATATATGCACGGCTGTTCATCCGTCACTCTCTTCATACAAGGGAACTCAACTTACATACAACGCATACACGCAGGTGTAAAAAGAAACGTAATACCTTACGTAAACGTAACACCGTAGTACATTGAAAACAGCAACCATTACTATTACCATAATGATAAGAGCGTTTTCTAAAGATGAGATTCAACAGTGTTAAATGGTCAAGAGTGGTCAGTTACCTTCATGATGAAGAAAACTAGATTTTAACTGTATTCTTAAATATACTTGTAATACAACTGTGACAACTTACCAGGACAGGTTGGATGACTACAACTTTCTCCTTGTCTGGAGGCAACACCATCATTGGCAGCTGTGTCTGATCGCCCTTCATGTTGAATATACTTGTGTATACAATAGGGATGAGCGAGTACAGCATTATCTGTATCTGTATCTGTTTACCACATGAATTATCTGTATCCGGATCCGTACTCGGACTGGGCGGGGCCTAAACCGGCAGTGGTCAGATTGAACCAGGAAGTGGGTCGGGTTCTCTTGAAATGTTAGGGTCTTTAACCAGTATGTTATTTAAGCATGCAATTGATATGAGTTGATCAAAAATTTTTATATTTATTGCTGATTTGAAAACTATTTACATGACAGCATCAAGCTTCAGATCAAGGGTGTTGTCATGGTAACAAACAAACTAGGCCTATATACAAAACGTTTTGGCAACAATGAATACAACACATGCGGTTGCAATTATGAAGTAAAATGTAATTAACACGAGTTTTCATACTCAATATAACTTTTTTTTAATACTTTTTATTTTTTTATGATCAGTGTGATTTTTAGAGAGCGAGCGAGCGAGTGAGAGGTCGAGGGAGCGCATTTCTCCATGTTGTGTGTGTGTGTGTGTGAGATTAATCCGATCGTGTTTGTAGGCGGGGGGGGGATAAAGCAAAAGGGCTTTATCCGTACCGGACACTCGTTTCAACTAGATACTCGGATCACCCCTAGTATACAGTAATGTTTGAATACATGTTATAGTAAAGATACATGTAAACCTTACGAGTTATTACAACAGATCAGCATCTGAATAATTCCAGGTCACAATTTAACGAAAACAAAAAACAGTTTATATTATATACATACGCCCAAGAACTTAATGACACAGACAAACCAGTTTATTTAAAGCATTTATTGTTTGAATGCAAATCTTTAATATAGCAAATGTATTCAACATCTCTTTGGCCTCTGTCTCCCTGCTGGTCATTGGCTTTGCCATCCTTGGTGACCGCCTCCGTTAGTTCCTGTTAAAAGACAGTTAACACAACAAAAAGATGTAGACGTTATGAATGCTTTAACGTAACGTTATTACATGGGAAAGTATTCATACATGTCAGCCTTTGTTGAAAGTTGCTAGTGAAGTTAACACGGTGCAGTGTTACCTCCCGTCTACAGATACAACCAGTGATAAACACACCAACTTTCTAAATCTCTGCTAACGTTATGCATGGACAATAACGACATATAAAAAGAGATGAACATGCCACCGTACATTAAACTGTGCAAAGACAGCAACATAGCTAGCTAACAGCCGAAAGTTAAATTATTGGTTCAGTTAGCTAACGTTAGCTCGGGGTGTATCTACCTAATTATTAGAGCAATTTGTACAAGCTTTAAAGCGTTAAGCTTTACATTGATGTAAAACATTAATGGTGATAACAAATGTACGGCACACACTAAAGATACTTACATTTAAATCATCATATCACCGTCAGCGATGCCGCTCGAACTCCCGCTGAGGTCCGCTATTATTATTTTTAACGAGACGGCAAAGGCCCGCGCATAGGATCGTGGGTGATTTGGGACTGCGAAGGATACACAGATGCATCCTTCTCTGTCTATGGGAAAGTTTCTGAATGAAGGACTCAGTCCTTGGAAGAATTCGGAGGATTCTTGACATTGGAACGGTCCTTCGGCACACGTTGATGACGTGGCATCCTCGAAATTCAGGCTTTCAAGGATCCTTCCTTGACATTGGGAAACACCCACTGAGAGCAGGACGGGGGATAGATATACTGTGGCTGATGTAGACTGCAGGCAGGTGTGATTGGCGGGAGCGGGTGATGATGAGCAGGTGTGGAGGAGAGGATTACTGCTGGCAGACTGGCGGCAGGTGTAGGCAATCAGCTGCTTTCAGACAGGCGAGGGGGGAGGAAAAGGGAGAAACAAAAACAGAAAACAGGACAGAAGAAAAATTCAGGGAAAAACAATACTCACGGCCAGCTGGACCCCAACTATGACAGGTGGGAGTGTCCGGTCATGAGCCCTCATGAGGGGCATGGGGGTGGTTGACGTGAACTCAAATCCAAAGTGGAAAAAAATATCTTTATGAAATGTATATCAAATGACATATAATTATATTGCTTAATATGTGAATAACTAAAAACTGAATGTGTCCCTTTCTAGTTCCTTATTTATTTTGTACTTTATTAAGGTTTTTGTGTGGTAGTCCCAAATGTTGTCCACCGGTGTGACATTTTTTATGTTAATAGTTAATTCAGAAATTGTGTGACAAATATGCAAAATCCTTATCAGTTTGTCCTAATTATATTCCCACATCAAAAGTAACCAATACAAATTCACAGTCATGTTATTATCCTACTTTAAGATTTACACATAGGGACTTTACCCCAAAGTTTAGATTCTAATTATTCTAATTACCATTATACCACAACCCTACAACAATTATAAAACTTCATTCCATCCTTACAAGTGCATAGTGATGATATCATTATTATACTAGTCAACACTTTGTACATGTATTTGTGCATTAAAATGCCTTTTCCACTTTTAACTCAGTTTGTCACACCACAGGAAAGTCTGTCACACCACAGGACAACAAAGTACTGGTATGTCCCTGTTTTGTAGGAAGCCACATTTATTGTTTCTTTTTCAAATTAATTTTAAAAAATCATTAAAATATACAGTACAGGCCAACAGTTTGGAACCACCCTCTCATTCAATGCGTTTCTTATTTTCACAACTATTTACATTGCTGATTATCACTGAAGGCATCAGAACTATGAATGAAAACATGGGGAATTATATACTTAACAAAAAAGTGTGAAATAACTAAAAACATCTTTCATCTTATATTCTAGTTTCGTCAAAGTAGCCACCCTTTGCTCTGATTACTGCCTTGCACACTCTTGACATTCTCTTGATTAACTTCAAGAGGTCGTCACCTGAAATGGTTTCCCAACAGTCTTGAAGAACTGAACTGAACTCCCTGGAAGAAGCCTGATGGGCTCATCTCTCAATAGGAAGGACTCCACTTGTTTCTTCTGCAGTGTTTCTTCCTTTTGACTGTTCTGCTGTTTTGTGAGCATTTTTATCCACATTACGTCTTTGCACAAGATGTTGATTCTTTTGTCTAAACCTATCCACTCTTCTTTTTTCAGCCTCAAGCTTCTTCAGTAACTTCTAATTTTTAATTCTTAGCTTCGCAGATCTTTTTTGTACTCATTTCGGTGTAGTTTGGTCTCTGGTGGACATCTCTTTAGGTGGCTGTGTTGGTGTGCTACACAAAACAGGTACTGCCACTGGGGCCTCATTGATGTCTTTGTGAGTCTTCTGGCTGTTCATGATCCTGATCCTAAGGTGATTGTGGCGTTAGATCAAGGACAGCCTATTTCTCTTGCCCTACATCTCCTCTTGGACTCTCTCCATTTTTCTTGTAGCTTCTTCCTTGTTGCTTGTTGCTTGTCGCTGGCGACACAGACTTCACACTAAGCTGAAAGATTTTCCCACATGCGTTCTTCTCCTGAGATCTGTGGTGAAAATTATGTAACCAATCATGACTATTGTGATTCGATGAAGCATTAATCATGTCATGAAATGTTTTTAAATTCTTATGCTAAAATAACATTTGGTAGGTTGTCAAATTTACTTTCTGCACCTCTCTCAAGATGTTCTCTCTCCTCTCCAGATCTTTATTCAGCCTCCCCCTATACTTCCTGGTCCTTTCCTTGCTTGTAATCTCAGCCTCTCACTTTCAACGTGAGTCTCATAGCCTTAACAAAACAGAGTAGGAAGGTTTGAATTGAGGAAGAGAGATTAAAATAGTGAGGTTAAAAGGGAGAGAGTGATGATTTTGTACCTCTTGATAGAGCCTACATCCACTGGTGTGACAGCCATTTCCACCAGTGTGACGCTGATTTCATGTCACACTATAGGATAGTGCTGTCACACCAGTGGACGTTTTCAAGATCAAGGCCAGTTTGCGGCCTAGCTATATGAGAGACATTGTATCAGACCTGACTAACAGTGTTAAGGTTTACATTATTTTGGATAGTCAATCAATATAAATTGATTAAAATGTTCAGATCAATACTTAAATTACGTCACACCAAAGGACGTTATATCCATCCATCCATCTTCATCCGCTTATCCGGTATCGGGTCGCGGGGGTAGCAGCTCCAGTAGGGGACCCCAAACTTCCCTTTCCCGAGCCACATCAACCAGCTCCGACTGGGGGATCCTGAGGCATTCCCAGGCCAGGTTGGAGATATAATCTCTCCACCTAGTCCTGGGTCTTCCCCGAGGCCTCCTCCCAGCTGG
>NC_048416.1:5079477-5114696 GCF_013103735.1 Etheostoma cragini
GCCGAGAACCCGGACATAGCTCTCGCTTTGGTCATACAGAGATTGGATGGCCCTGAGAAGGGACCCCCTCACCCCATACTCCCGCAGCACATCCCACGATTTCTCCCGGGGGACCCGGTCATACGCCTTCTCCAGATCCACAAAACACATGTAGACTGGTTGGGCATACTCCCAGGCCCCCTCCAAGATCCTTGCGAGAGTAAAGAGCTGATCCGTTGTTCCACGGCCAGGACGGAATCCGCATTGTTCCTCTTCAATCCGAGGTTACTATAATGGACCTTATAATGGATCCCATTTCCAACCGTAGCCAGAAATAGCAATAATATGAAAATATTTAAGACAAAACTCACCTTGTGTGCAGTCCATGTGCTCCAGTGAGGTCTACTGTACTTCCAGGATGAAGAAGGGCCCCTCTTAGTAATAGGGTGCCCAAATTAATGCCAGATTTATACATAATAAATGGCGTCACACCAGGTGGATACCAGTTTTGCGGACAAAATGTAATGTGTCATAATTATTCTACATGTGGAGGTTAAGTCTGCTCTAAAGTCTGCTGCACCAAATATTGATTTTCTCAGGTGTTCAAATACATATTTGCAGCTTTATCAAACAAATAAATAGTTAAAAAATCATACATTGTGATTTCTGGATTTGTTTTTTTAGATTATGTCTCTCACAGTGGACATGCACCTACGATGACAATTTCAGACCCAGATCAGAAGTGGGAGAACTGGCAAAATAGCAAGGTGTTCAAATACTTGTTTTCCTCACTTTATACATATTAGATTTTGTCTAAGTGATGCGTCATCCATGAAAATAACGCTCTTCCCCAATGGTCCCAGTGTTAATTTCCCCGCAACAGTGGCAGAGTTCATTGAGGTTGTCTATTAAAAAGATATTCCAGTTTTTACAGTGAGTTAGGTATAGGCAAATGTGTGAGGTTGATATTAAATTAATAGAAGCTTACCAGAATCAGCCATCAGTCTCCTGGCAATCTCTTCCCTCGTGATATTGATGCCTTGCACATCAACATCACTGAATATATGATATTTATTAATAATTTCATGCAAACATGTTATGACAATAAATGACTTTTGACATACCAATAACAATGTCTGTCAATTATGCCTTTTTGATTTAGCCAAATTAAAACCCTCAACTCTGTCCACAATCTGTTTACATTCACAGCAGTAACCGGGGTATACGGTTAAGTGAATAACCGGTTTATGCCAGTTCTCCCCATATACATGAGCAGGGAAGAACGACCAACCTCTGAGTAACTCAACCTCTGGTACAGTAGGTGGCACTTTGCCAACGCACACACTTTTTCTTGCGGTTGACCTATGTCAAAATTACAGAAACCAATCACCTATTTAGTCAAATGTAAGAACTTAAATTAAAAGCATTAAAGCATTTACTAAAAGACTAACTAAACATAATGCGGGGGATGCATCGCCCCACTTCTCCCTCTAGCTCTTCTTTGCTGGGTTCTTGACTGATACCTATTAGAGTGGCAAATTGTCAGAGAAGTGATGACACTCGACGGGCATGACATGTTTCATTGACTGGAGGTCCTGGAACTTTCTCTCACTGATTGGCAGAGCACATGGAAACATTCCTATCCATGCTATCGGCTCATTTGACACATGTACCCTCTGTACCCTCTTTCCAGTCTCAAAGCGCTTTAACATAGTACAGGAACCATTCATCATTCACACACATTCATACACTGTGGTTGAGGTTCCCATGCAAGGTGCCACCTGCTCATCAGATTAACACTCACACACATTCACACTCCAATGGCGCAGTATCGGGGGCAACTTGGGGTTCAGTTACTTGCCCAAGGATGGGGTCACCGTAAGGTGATGGCCTGATTCTTGCCGTCTGGAGTATGATGACGTAGTCTCTTGGGGTGACGATATCTGTAACTATATTGCATTCAATAGTACTATGCATGCTGTCACACTTCATTTCTGTGTGCCCTGCAACAGTGTATTTGTGTAGTTAGTATCCCATATTTCCTTGCAAGCTCAGAATGCATTCGCCACACATGTATTGCGGTTCTGATAACCACAACCGTCGCTCCACACTATGATCCCTTTGAGTTATGGATGATCTTTGATTACACCATCAAAGTGGCGATATTGAAGGTGCAAATTCAATTCAAGTGCAATTCAGGTTGCCTTCTGATTCGTCCCAAATGTAGCAGTACCCTTCTATTGATCTGAAGTCGAAGAGAGTAAAGTTATGAACCTGCAGTTTTGTTTTGTAATACAGGCTGCTTGTTTGGGTTTTTGGACACAGCAGCACAGCTTGCAAGTCCATTGTCCAAACAGACTTCTCCTTATTTGCAGAATCCTTGTCTCTGGATTTCTTTTGCCGCGCTTCATCTTTCTGGGTGACATGTGCATCATATTTGGCCTTACTGATATTCACATGCTTGAATGAAACACAAACATCACACTGATCTTTTCGTGGAATGAATACGGAATAGTTCTCTTCATGGAACACATCTGTAAAATATTGTATTGCAACGGACCTCATTCCATGATGAATTGCGTCGGGATCCCTCAGCAACTTTTGCTTCAAGTTAACTTTTGTGGGTAGATTGGTGACATACAACCTACGTTCTACCCAGCTTTTCATTGCCCAAATCCTTTGAAATATCCACTGCCACTGCTCCTCTGTAATGACTCGGCAGTCTTGAGTTGAGACTCGCTGACAGAACTTTGAGTTGCAGGGAGGACCCATAGCCTTTGCAGTCATTTCTTAGCCACCTTTGCTCTTGTATGACATTCCTTTGACACGTTTGTCCTTGGATTTGTTTTGACCTTATTGTTCAAATCAACCTCCTCATCCTCCTGTTTTGGAGTTGTCGGCACCATAGTTAAGCTGTCTTCATTTTCAGG
Source organism: Etheostoma cragini (assembly GCF_013103735.1). Classification (NCBI taxonomy): domain Eukaryota; kingdom Metazoa; phylum Chordata; class Actinopteri; order Perciformes; family Percidae; genus Etheostoma; species Etheostoma cragini. Next base: position 5,082,387 of record NC_048416.1, read on the forward strand.
GGCAGAGGACTCATCAGAGGATGGGGTGTATTTTGGATCGTTGATGACATCATCATCATCATCAGATATGTCCTTTTCATGTGTTACTATAAGATATACAAATCTTTCTTAATTATATCATGTAATGTGAAAAACATTACACAAAAATTCTAGAAGAAATATTTTTAAAAAGACTATAGTTAAGTGTAGTCCATGAAGCTAGCTGAATGCAGTTAGATAAAAGCTAGAAACTATGTTTTTAACTAAAAAATAATGAAAACTAGCAGTAAGATTAGAAAAAGGAATTTAAACCTGTCTTGATTAGATAATGTAATGTGGACAAAAGTAAAAAATAACTCTAGATGCAATATTGTTTGAAAAGAGTGAAGTCTATGAAGCTAGCATTAAACAGCTAGCTAAATGCTAGCTTTCATGTACTAAAATGATGACCAAAAAGACTGAATAAAAACTACGAAATATCTATACGTATAGCCAAGCTTATATTATAGTAAACCTCATCACTTAACGATTAAGGACGAGGCCTGAATCATGGAAACAACTTCACTGATAGAGTGATAGATCTTTTTTCTTCTTGAAGCGGCTGCCATTTTGAAAAGCTTGTAAAATTGCCAAAAGTCCCACTCTTGACTTAGGCAGGTATGCTAAAGGTGTAGAATCACATGACCTGTTCAACTGGGAATGTAGGCAATTTTACTACAGGTGGCAAGCACCATGAGGAGATTATTTAGGTAAGAAAATACTTTGTCAAAAAATGTCTTAGAAGATAATATGTAAAAAAAAGAATCTTACTTTGCACACCAATACTCCACAGGATGTGAAATCCTCTTGACGGGGGATGTGACACTGTGTCACAACTCCATCTTGACATATTGGTGTTTTTTCCACATGAATGCCCTAAAGTAAATTATTAATCACATCAGAAACCTATCAAAAGACATGACAATAAAACCTGAATTTGCTTACCTTGTTGCATTCCTACAGTGTGTAAGTCGTTGGGGAGTTCGTGGCTCCAAATGGATCTACAAAAATAGATCTGCCCTCCTTTGGATACACAACCATTTACAGAGAGGATACTTAAATGTACAAGATTCTCAGAGTTGTAAATACAATTAAATTGCATCGCTTAGAGTGTACTTACAAGGGTCCAATGTTTGTCCTTGCAAACAGCCCCAATGAACAAGTCCCACTCAGTAACATCAAGCTGCAAGTGATCATTAGTGTTAGATGTCATAATTGGAGATTTGCTAACCTTTTTTACTTTGCCAGGAATCCTCTCTTCTGGCTCTCTAAAATGGGTCAGTTGGCCACAATTTCTGTTTGACCAACAAGGCCTACAAATATCCTCCTAATATATCTTATTTTAAATGGACCAAGCATGTTGCTCTCCAATTGTCCTCCTTTTATTCTGTTGCTGCACCTTAAACTTGTCCTCTCAACCTCTCTCTAACTTGCTTTTTTTTTTTTATTGTTTCCTGACTCTTCAAGAAATTTTACTGCACTCTCTGGTACACTTATTGCCAATGCTCAAGTGCCTCTTCAAACACCACCTCCCTCAGAATTAGTTCCTCCACTTTCTCTGTTGCTACCTAACATACCAACATACCACGTGGTGTTATATTCTGAATTATGTTTACTTATCTATGACAATATATATGACTATGTATTGATTACCACCCTCAGTTACAGTCAGCTTCATGAGGTCCACCCCCACCAGTTCAAATGGCTCTGTTACCTAAAAGTTAAGAGTTGCATAATTAAAACACCTGTACAGGGAGCATGTAAGCACATTTAGCTGCTTGGGATATTCATTGCAGAAATAACCTCACCTCTATTGGGTTGTACTGTTTTTGTTTTTTTAAACTGGCATGCTTTGCCCGGAAATCAGGACACTAACCAATCTGAAACCAAATAAGAAATGATTGTTTAAATTTGATTGATTTGTTCAGTTGGCCATCATGTAAGTAAACTGATTTTGGGTGACCCTTTTAACTTACCTATTTGGGGATATCAGCCTCTGTTCCAGGCCAGCAAAACCTACCGAAGACTGTGTGTCTTTTCAACCCCACAATGTGACCCCAGGCTGCTGCTGTGAATTTCTCGAAAAATGTCTGCTTCTGAGGCTGACGTAACTTTTGCAAGATGCTCCTGCTTGTCTTGCAGTGTCCAACATAGATAGTGAAGAACTCCATCTGGTAAAAAAAAGAGTAACATTTACTTAAAATCTAACAGAAAATCATTGTGATTGAGAAAATATGACATTTGAACTTACCCTGAACTGCAAAATTCAAAGCTCTTTTTTTAAAGGAGTGTCTCTGCTGTATGGACTTTAAAGTCCATCATTTCTTTAACCAGTTTTGGATACATTCTTCTTTTCCGTTACTTTTCTGTGGTTTTCAGAAAAACTTTTTTCCCTACTTTTAACTTGTGCAAAACCTTATATCCTGATGGTACTAACAAGTAAATTGACTGCAAACTTGGCTTGATAGGCTAACCTAATCTGCAACTGCCATTAACATTATTGTCAATTCTGTGGACACACATGGGATGGCCAATAATCACAAAGAGGTGTGCTGTTTGGGTTAGCATATATGGTACTTCTGGCCTTATATTGTATGTTTTCTAAAACTGATTATCCATAATTTTGTGTAACAATTTCATATCCGGCTTAAAATTAAATGGTTTGGGATATTTTCACATTGTAAGTAGCCTATAACCTCAAGGTTGAAGCTACAGTGGTCAACACTTGATCTGACTGCCTCCTGTTTTAAAGACGTGATGTATGACATAGTTGAGTCTTATACATTTTCCCACAATGGTACGAGTGTGAATCCTGTGAAATCATTTGTTTATTTATTGTTTTGTCAGAGATTGGAGTTTCAGGTTGATTTGAATGTGCTTACTGTGGTCAAACATGAAAGATGTAGACTTTGTTGGAATCAAACAGTCCCTCCAGGATTTCGCAATGTTGCGATTGCGGCAATTCAAGCGAATTCAACCAATCACCGCAACTTTTGTGTGACTTAAAATTTGACCAATAACTGGAATTTCCCGCAACTACAATGCCTCATTAAGACAGTTGGGTCTTTGTCTAAGAGTTGGAGATTTTTTATGGGACAGTAAGGACTTCAGAGAGGACTTATATAAATATATACAATATAAACCGACACCATTAATGATCAGACTTTTTTCCAAATGATATTTAGGCTTGCCATGATTTGTGTCTGCTCTTCTGTCATGACCATGAGAAGAATTCTTTAGCCAAGCTCAGTAGGAAACCCCCAGAAATTAGGTGTGTGTTTGTGAGAGGGTGCCTGAGGGAAAACAGAAAGATGAAAAACACCTTCTGAAAGGTTGCTAAATGTATTTAGAGGCATGATATCAAAACCTGGCAACCGGACAGCATTAAGGGTGCTCAAAAGGAACAGAAATTCAGACAGTAATATTCATATTAATTACAACCATTTATTAAAATTAGCAGTAGCACTAAATCCGTAAAAGTGCAAACAGCAGCATTTGCAGGCTACATTCTCCTAAGACACTAAACATGTCCTCAAAGGCTTTATGAGGAGGAACAGTGTTATAAAAATAAGTAAAACCCTGTGCATGAATCACCATCCTTTGACTTTTACACATGAAAATTGTAGAAAATTCCCTGCTTGACTGATGAGCATACGTCACTCCTTGAACTCACGCATTTGTGCATTTGCGCAGTTTCACCATTTCCTTTTGTATTTCGCTGCGGACATGAGCACAGCTGCTCCTAAAGTTTTTACTTTTGTAAATATTCAGTTGTGTTGCCGTGTGAGTTATTGAGAAAGTTACATGTTCATGCTAGTTTAGCATGTATTTTAGTTTGTGTAAGTCAACATGACAGTATCTTTCTTATCATAGTTCAGAATAGCATGCTAACGTCTACCGTAATGCTAAGAACGTTCGGCAGACTTTACCGTTCAGAAACAATAGTTGATCCTGCTGAGGAATTAGTTCAGCTGTTGCACTCGTGATGGTGTTGCTGGTTTGTTTGTTGAAGCGTATTTTAGTACGTCATTCACATGCCGCTGTTATGTTCATGTATGGTCTTAGATCGCCATCTAGTGGCCAATAGATTCTGTGTTTCTTTATGTCACAGAAAACCACACACACACACACACACACACACACACACACCTATACAAGCGTGTAATGCAAGCAACAAGCACTGTATTCAGTGCTGGATCTGGATGCCAATAAATCTGTTGAACTAAAACCAAAGGTTGCAGCAACTCTCTTACCGGAGTACATAGCCAGTTCGGGGTAGCACCAGAGATACCGTACACAGACTTCACAAAAATGGAAATGAAATGATTCAAAACAAAACATCAAATGACCAAAGCTTCTTTCAATTAACTTCGTAAGTAATCTATTTTATACTATCACAGAAACAGAAGAATGTGTATGTGTTTGTGTGTGTGCGCGCATGTGTGTGTGTGAGCTTCTCCCTCACGCAACGTCGATCAAGTCTGCTCTAAAAAAAAAACCTACTTGAGTCATAACTTTAGAGCTGGCTTTTTGTCCATCGAGCTCAAGACATAGCTTCTGTAAGGCCTCAAAGGTAAATTTAAACTGCTTGGGATAGCGAAGGTTAAGAGCATAGATTAGTTCCATTAGCAAAGCAATGGATCTGGCGACATCAATCCCCTGCAGGATCTTGGCTCCCTCGACTACGAGGGTTGCACGCCCATCACTGATGATGGATATCTTCATAACTTGTATAGCAAGGTCTGTGTCAAGCTCCTCCTCATCCTTGCAGAATAAATTAAAAGGTGTTAGTGTTGGGGTTTCAGTCGGACCCGGACACAGAACAAGAAAAAAAGGTAACAAAAAAGGTTTAATCCAAAAACACACAAAAACCAAGGAACAGGAGAAGGTGAAGGTGGGAATCCAATCCGGGGAAGCTGCACAGAGTAGTGACGGGACACAGTATCACCTGGGAGTATGTAACGAACTGGCGCTGAAAAGGTGGTCAGCCCTGGTTTAAATACTGCGGTGGTGGTGATGATGATGAGACGCAGCTGTGCAGGTAGACAGATGATGATGATGTGGTGCAGCTGTGCTGGTAGACCCCATTCCTCGCAGGACGCTCTCATGTGGTGGACAGACGACATGGACACAGACACACGGGGGAAAGGGGTGAATGGAACACAAACGGCAGCAGAACCACAACAGTTAGGTTGTGTAAAATAAAGGCTCAAGCTCTACAGGGTGACATGCATAAGAGAAACTGAGAAACTATTACTTGGCTATATGTCAGGATCCTGCTGTGACTGACTGACTTTTGCATTGATGATATTAGGTCCAAAATCATCTCACCCAATATAATTGATGTGGCATCAACAGCTGCACAGTGCATCACCAATCTCTTCTGTTACATTGCCATTCTTTGGGAAAAGGACTAAATCACTGGGCGAACATCTTTGATTCCGATCTTTGCTATCTCCTCTGTTTGGGAACTTTCCATCCAGTCACCATCATCTTACTTACTATACTTTTTTTGACTGTCTTGTTTTATATTGAGGCTTTTTGGAAATGTTCTCCCCAATGCGCTAGTCTGTATTTTAGACCAATTTAAATTTGACCAAGTCACAGTTATGTCACTGCAGTTACACATGCATTGTTGTGGCAGGAAAAAAAACAGACTGCCGTCACAGTTTTTTTTTTTTAAACCTCTGCTGGTTTTTATATATTCAATCTATTTGATCGATAGAACACAGTACCCCCCCGCCCGCTCTCTCTCTTTCTCTCTCATACCGTGTCTCTCTCACCGCCCATCAAGACAACCCGACCCACTTCCGGGTTAAATCCTGTCCACTTCCGGGCTATGCCCCGCCCAGTCCGGGTACAGATACAGATAATTCATGTGGTAAACTGATACAGATACAGATAATGCTGTACTCGCAGATGTTTGTAACACCATATACGAAAATGTTACAACCACGCCGTATTCACAATTCACATTTTGTCTCTATCCTACTCTTTTTTTTCAGTATGTCCAGACAGTGGGTGAAGAAAGTGAATAGGGGTGTGTCTACACATGTACTTAAAGTTGCATCAGATGAAGTGAGACAGGGACAAACCGTGAGTTCAATTGCCAAAGACTACTCCATCTGCCATTTGACACTGAGCAGATACCGCAAGAAATTGCAGAATCTCAGAGAACAAGATTCCAGAAAGCTGCCCAGTGTGGGCTATCACAACAGTCAAAAAGTCTTCGACGCACAGCAAGAGGAGGTGTTGACTGGTTACTTGATTGAGGCAGCAGACTTGTTCAATGGACTTAGTCCACATATGTTAGCATTTGACAGGTGCAGTGTTCCCTAAGTAGGAATTAGTTACTAATGTACGTATCAGTTCTTCATGTACAGCACGGTGAACAAGCCAATTTTGCAGGTTTTCTTACTTACAAAGCATGTAGAAGTCTGTAATTTTTATCAAAAGTACACTTCAACTGTGAGAGGTGGAATCTAAAACAAAAATCCAGAAAATCACATTGTATGGTTTTAAAATAATTAATTGGTATTTGTGTAAGAATTCCAGCTCTCACAGACCTGTTAGTTTTTCTTTAAGAAGCCGTCTTGTTCTCCACTCATTACCTGTATTAACTGCACCTGTTTGAACTTGTCTTGTAAAAGACACCTGTCCACAATCTCAGACTTCAACCTCGCCACAATGGCCAGGAACACATCAGAAAATTGTAGACCTGCACAAGGCTGGGATGGGCTACAGGACAATATGCAAGCAGCTACGTGAGAAGGCAACGACTGTTGGCGTAATTAGTCAATCTCCCTCGGTCTGGGGCTCTATGCAAGATCTCACCTCGTGGGGAATCAATGATCATGAGGAAGGTGAGGGATCAGCCCAGACCTACACGGCAAGACCTGGTCAATGACCTGAAAAGAGCTGGGACCACAGTCTCAAAGAAAAACATTAGTAACACACTACGCCATCCTGGATCTTGCAGCGCACGCAAGGTCCCCCTGCTCAAGCCAGCGCATGTCCAGGCCCGACAAAAGTCTGCCATTGACTATCTGGATGATCCAGAGTAAAAACGGGAGAAAGTCATGTGGTCTGGTGAGACATATAGCGATAGCTTTTTGTTCTAAAATCCACTTGCCTTGTTAGGAGGAAGAAGAAGGATGAGTACAACCCCAAGAACACCATCCTAACCCATCAAGCATGGGGGTGGAAACATCATTCTTTGGGGGACGCTTTTCCGCAAAAGGGGACAGGACAACTGCACCGTATTGAGGATGGATGGGGCCATGTATCGTGAGGTCTTGGCTAACAACCTCTTTCCCTCATTAAGAGCATTGAAGATGGGTCATGGCTGGGTCTTCCAGTATGACAACGACCCGAAACACCCAGTTGGGGCAACTAAGGAGTAGCTCTGTAAGAAGCATCTCAAGCTCCTGAAGTGGCCTAGCCAGTCTCCAGACCTGAACCCAATAGAAAATGTTTGAAGGAAGCTGAAAGTCACAAAATCTGAAGGATCTGGAGAAGGTCTGTATGGAGTAGTGGGCCAAAATATCTGTTGCAGTGTGTGCAAATCTGGTCAAGAACTACAGAAAATGTATGATCTCTGGAATTGCAAACAAAGGTTTCTGTACCAAAAATTAATAAAAAATTTAAATTATTTCAAAATCATACACTGGGATTTTCTGGATTTCTGTTTTAGATTCTGTCTCACAGTTGAAGTGTACCTATGATAAAAATTACAGACCTACATGCTTTGTAAGTAGGGAAATCAGCAGTGTATCAAATACTTGTTCTCCCTACTGTACAACATATCATTTAGAGTGAAAAAAACAAACAGAAAATCCCCAAAGGTCAAAAGGTGCAAGACTGTGTGCATATTTTCATTATAGCGCAAAGGAACTACTCATCCGTAAATGACTGCTGAATGAAGGAAGTCAAGGTTTGTTTAGCTAAAAGCTAATTGAGCTAACCGCTAGCTGAGACTGTAATAACTTTAAAAGACCCTCAAAATAAAACCTGAATATAACAGTTATAATATATAACAGCTGTATGTCTGCTATAGCCTGCTTTTCCCAGTGTTTAGTTTGAGTTATTATTTAAGATTTGAATCAAGCTGTCAGCAAGCTGTTAGCTAAACTAACATTGCATCTATATGAGCTTATGCAATCGCTTAGTCATGTGGTTGCTGGTTTTAAGTTGACAGTTAGGATTTTACGGCTTATATTCTAATTACTAATGGAGAAATTGCATTGTATTTTTACTTCTACAACCCGCTGTGGGGGGGGACTGTTGAGCTCTGTAGAGAGACTGTTGAGCTCTGTAGAGAGACGAAGTCACTACCTTGTCACCACATCAACTTCCTTGATTTTTTTTTTTTCTTATTGCTGACAAAATTAGTCTTATGTTATTGCATCTCTCAGGTGAATTCCTTATTTCATGAGGACGCCTTTAAGAAAATCATGAACATAAGTTTACCATTTGGTCAAATGACCAATGCTGTAGCTTTTCTGTCAAAACCTGAGAGCTTTTCTGCTGTGCCCAGTTCTCATCAGCAGCAGCATAATGCATCACTAGCTTTACTGTAAGTGATACACCTGAGCACCAGTCAATTTTTAATTAGCTTGAGGCCCCTTTTTGCTGAAAGGCTACAGCTGTTTTTTCACAGATGCATGTCATTAAAGTATTTTTGTTTTCACATTTTTACACATGCCAGCAGGCAGAAAATTAATTAACTAATGAATAAAGCCGGGGATGTATATCACTTTACTGGCAGTTATTTAGACCAGTGATTGTCCCTTCAGTTTTGGCTACCTGGCCACAAAGATTTTGACAAGGGCATCATTTGTGAACTTGTTTTAAATTACTTCATCAAGGAAAGGAGAACAACCCTTAAACCCATAAGTGTTGTATTAGTTATTTGTTCCAGTTATTCAAAGCAGGTCATTTTTGTCTTTAAACATGTAAATGGACTGTTCTAGTCTTAACAACTACGCAAAGCACTTTTACTTGGTACAGGAACCATCCACTATTCACACACATTCATACGCTGTGGCTGAGGCTGCTGTACAAGGTGTCACCTGCTCATCAGATAAACACTCGCACACATTTGCTCTCCGAATGTGCAGCATCAAGCTCAACTGTGGGTTCTTGCATGGGACTGCACCTTCAGATTGGCAGGCTACCGCTGAGCCACAGCCAACATGTCTGGAGGGGAACTTTTAAAGTAGACTCCGTCTGGTCACATACCCCCCAAACTTACCATTACTGTACATCCATCGTCCTCACTCCTTACTTGTAAAATCCAGCAGCTTGGTCAGTGGCGCTGAGTGTCTGAAACTGATGCACAAGGGACCCTTTAGTGTCTTAATAAGATGCACAGACTTCTATTTTGGTGCTGTGAGATGGAGTATAAAGAGGGACAAGGTCTTTCACCCAGAGGGCCGCTTGTCATGTCACGTGTGAAACCAACAGTCAATGTTTACTTATGTATAGCGTTTAGCTTAACTTAACACACCTAAGTTACAAAACTTACATACTTTATTTAACCCAAACCACAATTTTTCCATGACCTTTATTTTTTTTTGGCCTAAACCTAACCATACCCTGCAGATAAAAACAAAAAAATACTTATGGGGTACCCAGTACGTTAAAAATGTGTTTCCAAGAGGTCCTGACCCAGGGGGTAAGCCTCTCCTCTCTAAGCGGAGCGCTTATTGCGCCATTTTGATGTTAATAAGCCGTCACCTGCCATTAGCATTCAATTGACCGCCATTCATTTTGGTGCCACTTTTAAAGTCAATAGCTTTACACCTGAAGCGCTGAAAGTCTCTGTTTGTCGATTTTTTTTTTTCTGAAGAAACACGGCAATGTACAAAAAGCTCAATTACCTTGTAGCTCAAGTTATGGCTCTGTAGCAGACGTTTTTGTAAAAATAGGCGATTGAGTCATAACAATTGTGTCATAAAAATCCATCTTACTGTCGCACAGTAGAGGAATCACTGCATAGTAGAGGGTAAGCTTGCAGACAGGACTTTCCTTAGCTGTTTAGGTTTAATTACTAATGTCAACTAGCCTTTTAGTTAGCAATAATTAGTCGGTCCCTATGTTATCTCCTAACATATACCTATGCTTTCCGTCTCTACAAGATTGGGAATGATTAAGATTTCTCTTGGCACAGCTACCAGAAGACTTACAACTTTCAGACACGCTGCTCACGTCTCATCTACGTCTTCAAGCTCAGTTGGATGCTGCGCAGTAATGCTCAGCTATCACCGGAAAGGGCTTTGTAATATCCATAAATGGTCAACTGCGTACCGGCCCGGGGTCAGAGGAGCAGGGTCTTGGCTCAGTCAGGAGAGCCGCGTACTGGCCCGGGGTCAGGGGAGCCACACACCGGCTTGCAATCAGGAGAGCCACGTGCCGGCTCAGGGTCAGGAGAACCGTGTGCCAGCCCGGGGTCAGAGGAGCTGCACACCATCGAAGGCTCTGGAAGCAAGGTCAGCGGAGGCTCTAGGAGGCTGCGCATCTGAGACTTTGGCAGGCTGGACGTCAGCTGGGGTCACTGGTCTGCGCCGGCTCCTGGGGACTGGTCTGAATCAGCTCTGGGAGAGGACCGTACTCCTTCTTTACGTCTTCCCAATGCACCATCATGAGATGCCAGGTCAGGGTGGGATCTGCCTCATATAAGATGCAGAAGTTTTGTGCCATGAAGTCAGCCGCTGGCTTCAGATGGAGGAAAGGCTGGAGGACATACTCCGCTGCGTCCATTCTTGGTCAGATCCTTCTGTCATGTTCCCAGGAAAGGAGGACCCAAACGCAGAGAAGGACAGGCAGACAGAAGAGGATTCGAAAAAATGATTTAACAAAAACAGAGTCCAACAACAAACAAATATCCAAGGAACAAGGAAACAAGAACAAACACACGAGCTAAGGGGCTGGCAAAAACTCACAGGGAAGAAAAACTTCAGGGAAGCGATCGGATGGTGCAAAGACTGGTAAATACAAACACGCCAAAAAGAAAAAGAATCTTACAGAGGACAAAGAAAGCACAAAGACTAAATACCAAGGGTGTCGAGGAAACAAGAGGCAGGTGACAAGAAGGCTGGGAAACAGGTAAAACATCAGGTAATCACAGAGGGGGGGAAACTCAGGTAGTAGAACTAAATACAAAACGAGACAGAGACCAGAGTTCAAAATAAAACAGGAAACAGAACAAATACAAGGACCAGACCAAAAAACCTTATAAAAAACAAAAGACAAGACAGAACCAGGCTAAAACATAAACACAGGAAAACAGACATAAACACCAAACTATCACATGGTTGTGTGATTGCTCATTTGGCAATTGCTTGAATGTAACGGACATTCATTATTATCAAAAAGTTACACACTGAAGCTTTGAAGAAATGCCAATAAGTGTGAGCATGCTTTTTTCCTATCCCCAGATTGCTGTGTGGACTAGCCAGACCCTCATTTGCAACGCTGTCTGGCAATGTGAGACAAGTTACAATGTAACATCTCCCGTCTCTCTTTCAACATCTGTTCTTGAATGCACTGTACTGCAGAGAGGGAGCTGTACCCAGCATTCCATTTGGCTGTGTAACAGTTAATAGGGGTACCCTCTCAATACACTACACAGTGTCTACACAACACACTATTAATACATATGTCCTGTAGATTTTGAGGAGCTCACACTCGACACTGCGCTTCCTTGGGCCCTCAGCAATTCACAAAACAAGTGTTAAGTCGAATGGGGGGGGGGACGGAAAGGTTGTTGACCGGAGAAAATCAAAGTGCTAACATACAGACAAAAACACCTTCCATTTTAGTTGGATGCTTTAAATAACAGAACCTACAAACGTATTTATGCAATGACATTGCAGAATAAGAAAGTAACAAAACGACATTTGTCTTTCCAGTGTCACCTAAAGGCAATGATGCACACCACCCTCCATTTAGGCTGTACGGACCATATTTAACACCAATTCCAGCCAACAGAATAGTATATTTTCTGAAAAATGTCAACAGGGCAACTTTCAGCTTTAAGGTTCATTCTCAGGACGCAGCACTATTTCACCTCCTATAGCTAATCCCTCCAGGCATGACACCACCTCTAGGCCAAAACTCAATGCCCTCACACCGGGTTGTGGGATATTCACTCAACATTCCAGGTCAGTGCAGCCTATAGTCTCCATCTACCAAATCTAAATCAAAACAGCTCTGGTGTCTCTTTATACCTTTCCAGCTGTGTACAAACAATCCTCTTAAGTCCTCCACTGGACACCAGCAGCCTCTATCTGCCTCCACAAGGGTCAGATTTGCTCCAAAGGCATTGGTGCCTTAACATTTCTAACGGTTTCATATAATACTGTAATTCAAGTGGTCTGAGAGGAAACTAGGCTTCTGCCTCTCATCTTGTCTCTGTTTTAACAACACATTCTCATTTCCAGCGCATCAAAAAGTCTCCTAACGCATTTCAGTTAGACACAGGGCTTTTAGCTTATTCCAATGTAATCCGTTCCGAGGCGATATTTGACACTGGCGTCACTTTTTGACAGGCTTGATCGGTACTGAATAAGCGGCATATTTCACGAGAAGTGTAAATCCCCTTGGGTTAGGGAAAGATTGTGGGTGGGGTTAACAAATTTTTTACGTACATTTGAGAAAAACGGGACAGTAAGGTTTAGGAAAAGATCGTTGACGGCATTTTAATGAGTCGCTAGACAAGAACAGGATACAAAACCTGGTCCCCTGGGAGAAAGTATTTGAAAGCCATCCAACCTCATTTGTCGGAATTTTGGTCTTACATACAACTCACTACTGTTGTTGCTCTAAATACTGTCATCTAACAGCACTGTCCTCAAGGTGAGTGTTTACCAATGGTGTTGTTAAATTACTTTGCATATGTTGGTCACAGTGTTAAAGTACTTTAAGGATTATTTCCAGCTGGTAACTTCAAGGATTATTATTTGTCTTAATAGTCATAGAAACATCAAACTTTCTTTCATGTACTTAGATGTAAGCGCAGCAGGTCATCTTCCATACTTTTAATTACTGACGTAGTAAAAGTAGTGGTGGTCAAAAGGTGCCTCATGCAATGCAGACACCTCATAAGTGAGCATGGCCTGTCAGGCTACTCTACTCTGGCTCTCCCCACCATCTCGCTCCACAGGTGGCTGGTTGTCCTCCTCCTCCACAGCCTCTTCCGGCTCATCCCCAACAACAACACAAATGTTGTGTAATACAATACATGCTGTCACCACCTGTGCATAAGGTAGAGAAAAAGAAGACACGACTTTGTTGAGATATGAAAAAGCAAATGTTAAGCTGAACTGTTGTTTTGAGTTGTATATTAAGATTTGATTAAGAAATTAACTACAGAAATTTTCAAAATTAGGTACAAATAGTGGATGTACTTCTAAAAAGATGACCTGAAGAGGGTTTTCATCATGCCAAAGTCACGCCCAATGATTGTGCAACCTCTGGAATGACGGTAATTAAACCGTTGCTTTGCCATGCCTCACACTGGCCTCTTATATGGTGTGATAAGGGCCAGGGGATCCTGTAGACATGGGTTGCCACCATCAGCTAGGAGAAAATACCTAGGTGCAGGGGAAAGTCCCTTAGTGGAGATGGGGCTACTCTTCAAGATGTGAACATCATGCACACTTCCTGGGTAACCCACAAAGATGTCCATTAGACAACCCTAGTGGTCACAGCCTGCTTGAAGTACCACAGAGGGAAAGAGCTTCCTGTTGTTGTAGTCGTGGCAGCTATCCTCTGCCGCTGCTGCCTTACTAAAGGATTGGTGATGAGCCAAGCAAGCGGGGGAAGTGTACGAACTGGAGGAGCACAGCGACCACCTCATCCACCATCCTGTGGACTACTCAATGGACAGTGGGTAGAGGCACACAGAAGACCCTGGAGACAACTCTTTAGGGTGAACCAGTTGCCAGCCAGATCAGGAACACAATTATCTCCAGGGTCGGCGCCCATCCGTGCTGCCCGTCAGTCCTCCGCGCCAACATCAATTGCTGCATGCCCAGTCTGAAGTCAGGGCGAGTGTTCTCCCCTTCATAGTACCGATGCAGTACCGGGACTGTGGCATTTAAGGCACAGTAATGCAATATAACACCTAACAACTGTGTATCATGAATAGAGGAAGGTTTAAGTATGATTTATTTTTCTTATTTTAAACTATTAAAACATATTGACTCAAAACTGATTTGCAGAGGGGGGATTTAAACCTGTTTCCTTTTACTGGTTCATTAACAGCATCGGTTCACCTTGTTACTGTTACTTCTTGTATCCTTTTTTTGTTGATCACATATTTTACCACCGCATTTGTTTTAAAAGTTAGAACGTTCCCATTCAATAAGCTTAATGTTACGATAAAACCACCATCAGCAAAACGTATAGGCCTAGTATAATAGTAACGTTAAGTACATTTGTAAGTAATAGTAGTCAAGTATAAGCACACGCTACTTTGGCACATTAAGATTGTTCTTTATAACAGTGACGACATCGTTAACTCCCACAAGATTGAAATGAATTGACGTAACATAATAGCGGTTGTAAAAAAAATTAAATGGTTGAATCATAGGAGTTAACGTTAGCCTATTAGTGTAACGTTACTTATTCACCCTTTGATAGTGTTTTAACAGTACTTATCATCCCACGTCTTTGATGGCAGAGGTGGCAACAAATCCTCCTCCCCCTCGGACAGCCTTACACCGATGCTCCTTCACCAACTCTAGATTTATCTCAGTGAAAATGTTGAACAGCAAACACATCAGTACCACATCCATTGTTGTTGAATAGCAGCGCAGAAGGCGGGCCTTTTTACTGGCGTAATGACGCAATAATGTGCACTTACTAGCCTGTTCCATTGTACGTGTTCTCCGAATGATAAGGATGAGCCTGCCCTACCAAGGAAGGATCCTTGGAGAAGGAGAAACGGCTATGTTCCATCCGGAGGCCAGTTTGCAGAGGCAACGTTGCTCCTTTTGGTGCTTAGCGCCGGCCAAGATGTTTTTAATTGGTTTACCCTCAGAGGCCGATGCACACGTGTATATGCATGGATGGTGTTGTGTGGCAGTGCTTCACACTACCACCTAGCCGCCTGGTGTGCATACTGCATCGACATTTCACACACTTTTGCATCACCATATGCACGCAGATTTCCCCCCAAAACGCAGAATAAAAGGCAACGCCACTTTTGCGTTTTCTCTTCAGATCTTTTCTGTCTAAACTTGGCCTTAGTCAGAATCTTATTAACGTGGAGTCCCAGTCTCGGTCACAATCACATATGTGATGTTTTAAACCTTTTGGCATACATCCATTTAAAATGTAGGCCATGGCATATAAAGAGCCTTTTATTCCATGTCCACTGATGTTTCTCAGCCTGCACTCTAGTAATGTGTGTGTTTTAGGTAACTCTTCATAAAAACTACTTTTCATTTTCATTTGGGCATTTGCAAGGCTACTTTTACTTTTGTTCATTTCCAAGCCTGTACTTTGTTACTTTTACTTGAGTAAAAATTAAAATCTGTACTTCTTGTTGTGTACGTTTGCCATCTCTGCCTAGGAGTGTGATGAAACTTCTTGGAACAACATAGAATTTAGGTCATTGGGAGTCTGTTGTTCAGAAATGAATGGGGCTGACACTTTTTGTTCTTATGTAATCACAAAGTGCTAAGTGTCCATGTTCTAAGTTCATGATGGCCACCATATGAGCCAGACAGATTATCTTTGTCATTACCAGCTTAGTTTTTCCTCTTTTTGACCATGTGATGCTCCCCCATAGACAAGGTGAAAGTCACATATCATGTGGAGCTTTTGGAAATGCTGCACATATCTTTGCATCTTACTCTGGAATGTCACATTTCAATGTTTAAGGTCTGCACAACTGGGGAAAAAGGTCTAGCTGTTTAAATGTCAGTTATACTTGTATAAAGGAAAGCAGATATTGATCTATTGTGCTTTGAATGTAAGGTTTTCAGTGTAAAACAAAGACATGGTTTTAGATGTAGTTTTCAGATTAGGACTTTGAAGGGTAATTTATTTCAACCTGGACGCTATTTTCTCAAATCTTTGAAATTGGTCCAGTAATAAGCAAGAGTATCCACGTTTTCATCCACTAAAAGTGTTCATTTTGCCACTGACAGACTCAAGTTTTTATTATAAATGTCTGACAAGAATATAAAGAATTATCCCTTCAGAAATAGACATTTTATTAAAGAGTAAAATCATTTCTGCTAAAACCAGAAACATCACCAGTCTCTATTTAAATAAACAATAGCTATGCTGGCTCTATAGTGTATAGAGCACATTAAGTAAGGTTTTCTTTAACCAAACTAGAACGGTGAAAGACAAACCAAGACGGCTTTTGATAGTTATATTTTATAAGTCCAATTTAATTCAAATTTATTCATAGTATCAAATCATAACAAGAGTAATCGCAAGACACTTTACTGAAAGAGTAGGTCTAGACCCCAATATAATTTACTAATACCCAACAATTCTAGTAATTTCCATAAGAGCAAGTATTTTGTGCGACAGTGGCGAGGAAATACTCCCTTTTATGCAGAAACCTTGAGTGGCGAGCAAAACTTCCTTTTAGGTAGAAACATGAGAGAAATATTATCTCTTTTCTTATTTGTTGTCAGAACACGCGCTGTAGCTTTCTGAATAAAGAGTCTGAAGGAACCTATTTGAGCAACCTCATAATAAAGAATTACAGTAGTCCAGTCTGGAAGTAACAAATGCATGAACTAGTGTTTTAGCATCGTTTGGAGACAGGATGTTCCTGCACGTTAAAGGATATATCCTGATAAAAAATAACTCCTAGATTTTTGACAGTAGTGCTGGAGGCCAGGGCAATACCATCCAGAGTAGCTATACTGTATCTTTAGATGTTGAGGTTTGAAGGTGCTTAGAGCCCAGCACAATAACCTTGGTTTAGTTTAACATCAAATAATTGTAGTTCATCCATGATTTTTATATCTTTAATGGATGCTTGAAGTTTAGCTAACTGACTGGTTTCATCTGGCTAGATTGATAGGTATAATTGGGTGTCATCCGCATAACAGTGAAAGTTAATTGTTTACTTATATTGCCAAGAGGAAGCATTTATAAGGCATTGATCCTTGTGGAACACCATGGCTAACTTTACCATGTCTGGAGCATTTATTATTAACATTGACAAATTGAGATTGTGGAGATAATTAGGACATAAACCAGTTTAGTGTGATTCCTTTAGTGCCAACTAAATGTTCTAGTCTCTGTAACAGGATGGTATGGTCAATAGTATCAAATGCAGCACTAAGCACTTTAATTTTAAACAACTTTTTACCTGGTGAGATCAAGACATGTTTTTAATGGAGACATTTGCTTTTGGCCACTAATGAACTAAACTTTTCATTCATAAGCACTCTTAAGAGTTCAGGAAGAGAAGGTGGAGTGACTTTGATCTTTAAAAGTCGGCTTAAGGTAGAAACACTTTTTGCTGGGAATTATAATGTGTGAAAGTATACTCTGCTACTACACCATTGACTACACTTACGGGCTCCAAAATCAGAAAAACATAAAAGAATTATCAGACTTTCTGTTTTATTATTAAACATCCTATGACCGTTTGCTGATTTAGGGTGATTTTAATATATTTGTATCTCAACAGTGTCTTGATGATTCCACCCGCCATCTCAGGCAGGTTTTTCAAAGAGCTGAGCGTAAGTGGAAAAAAGAACACCTGCTAGTCTCTTTAGAAATATTTACAAATTCACTGGCCAATTTCCAAGCTGCAACTAAAAAAACTGGATGAAGCATTTCTCCGACATTATATACAAACATTCTCATCGCCCGAAAATTGAATACCATAAACTCAATTGTTAACCCCCAAGTCTCACCAGAGGTTGAGTTATCCACCAATAACTCTAAAGAGTTCTTTACGTTTTTTACTGAGAAAATTGTCCACATCAGAGCACAGTTCACTCCTGTTGTAACTGACACTCCACAACATTTCCCCATTGCTACAGTTACATTTGACCAATTCGAAGCAGCGTCCTAAACTGAACTATGGAACATTATAAAACACATAAAACCATCAACAGCCACACACGATCATATCCCTTCACAGATTATTAAAGATGCTTTTGATGCTGATGGTCCCTCCATTCAATTTATTCTTAACTCGTGTCTTACCACCGGCACCGTTCCTACATGTTTCAAGCATCCGGATGTCCAGCCTATTCTAAAGAAACAATCTGGATGCAAAATGTCAAAATAAGCCTATTTCTAAACTGCAATTTATCTCAAATATTTTGGAGAATGTGGTGTTAACGCAGCAGCTTCCATACCTCAACTCAACAGAAGTCCTAGACCAATTTCAATCTGGGTTCAAAGCCTGTCACAGCACTGAGACAACCCTGTTTAAGGTGACAAATGACCTTGTTGTTCTTGACTCAGGTGATAATGCCATTCTGGTCCAGTTGGATCTTAGTGCTGCATTTGCAACTGTAGACCATGGTACACAACTAGAGCATCTTGAACAGTGAGTTGGCATTAAGGGAACAGCTCTAAACTGGTTTCACTCCTTCCTCCACCAAAGATTTTTTTCAGTATCCATAGACCAGTACTCTTCACCCCCTGCCCCTGTGTCTTATGGTGTCACCCAGGGATCCCTTCTGGGTTCAGTACACTTCTGCCTTTACATGCTCCCTCCTAGGTAACATTAGAAAATAAATATGTCATTCCATTCCTATGCAGTTGACTTCCAACTGTACATCCCGCTTACTCTATACTAACTCTATGCAGCCTCTTGACTAGACTAGACTGTTTGAAAGAAATCAAAATCTGTATGGCTAACAATTTCCTTCAGTTAAATGATATCAAATCAAAATTATTGTCTTAGGCCCTTTGACGGCATCTGTATGATCCAGTGAGGACACACTGTGGGAGTGATACCTCAATGGTATTAATTATCTTTGTTTTGAGTTGATGACAGATTGGGAATAAAGGTCCACCTGGTCCGACTACACATCTCTTCACTGCAATCCAGAGATCAAGCACAGCCTGATCACTCCAACCGCCACATCTATTTAAGTTACAGAAGTCTTTTTAGATTTTTTTCGGGGGCCTTTAATGGACAGGACAGTTGAAGGTGTGAAAGGGGAGAGAAAGGGGGAGTGACATGCAGCAAAGGGCCGCAGGCTGGATTCGAACCCTGGCCGGCTGCGTCGAGGAGTAAACCTCTATATGGGCACCCACTCTACCCACTGAGCTATCTGGGTGCCCAAATAAATCATTTTTTATCATTTACCGTGCCTTGTTCTCTCCTTTGTCATGGCCAGGTTGTGACAGGCCCTTCAAAATTGAAACATTCCGTCTCTGCCAACCTTGGTCCCCTTGCCCCCTATCTTAAATCCCAGGCACATAACCTGGATGTTATTTTAGACTCCCATCTTAACATCGACAAACAAATAACATATGTTGTAAAGACCAGTTTTTATTGATTATGAATAGTTTCCAAACTTAAGTCTGTTCTGTCTTACAATGATCTGGAAAAAGTCATCCATGCCTTCATAGCCTCCCGCCTAGGCTATTGTAACTCTCAACTTTGGTTTCCCTCTGACAACGGTGACATGGCTTCAGATAGTCCAAAATGCAGCGGCTAACACATTACGCTTGGCATAGCCTTCTTGCACTGGCATCCAGTCCAGTCTAGTCCCACGGTCCCGGATTAAGCAAAAAGGTGACAGAGCCTTTTCTGTTTCTGGCCTTCAGCTTTGGAACCAACTGCCACCTGACATCAGAAATGCCATTCAATTACAATATTCAAAACCAGGCTCAAAACTCATTTACTATTTATATTGGCCTTCATTGTGATTTAATTGTGTTACCCTGCTATGGCTGTAATTAGATGTGGCTACTGTGCAATGTACAGCATTTTTTTCAGTGTAAGCTGTGTAGTAAGACAAGTTTGGAGCCAAGTTCTTTCTCTAAAGCAGCTAGAAGGTCGTTATTAATTTGTCTCTGTGCTATTATGCATTCTAAAGCCTGACTGAAAATCCTCAAACTATTGCTATGTAGAAAGTCACACAACTGATTAGTGACTACCTTTTCAAGGATCTTGGAGAGAAAGGGAAGATTAGATATGGGTCAATAGCGTGCTAAGACCTCAGGATCGAGGGTGTTTTTTTTAGAAGAGGTTTTATCACAGCTACTTTAAATGACTGCGGTACATAGCCTGTTAATAAAGACATATTGATCATATCTAGTAATGAAGTGATAACTATTCTTTAAAGGACCCATGGCATTAAAAATTTCACTTTGAGGTTTTTTAACATTAATATGCGTTCCCCCAGCCTGCCTATGGTCCCCCAGTGGCTAGAAATGGCAATAGGTGTAAACCGAGCCCTAGATATCCTGCTCTGCCTTTGAGAAAATGAAAGCTCTGAGGCGCCGATCTGGAATCTGGCCCCTTATGAGGTAATAAGGAGCAAGTTTACCTCCCCTTTCTTTGCTTTGCCCACCCAGAGAATTTGGCCCGCCCATGAGAAAGAAAGAAACATCATGGCTTTTAAATATGCAAAGTGGCAGTTGGTCAAGGCCAACCCCGGGACCTTTAACATTAATTGTTGTTTGTCTATAGGATGAAAGCAGCCTAAGTAGATGTCATTGTAGCTTGTTTTGTTGCTTCAGCGGTCTTGCTTAATTTTCGACCAATTTCAAAGATTGTTGTTCCCATCAGTCACTAGAAACATACAAACTTAGGAAAATATGGTCCTTGTTGAAAAAAAAACTAAGTTAGCATTTAAAGCTGCCTTCATATACACACAATAGTGAAAAGCTTCTAGTGATGAACCATGAGAGATTTATCACCCAAACAATAAAGCTTGACCTTAAAAAGGTGATCTATAAAATGAAGGTGTAAGTTTCTGATGATGCATGTGATACCCTCAAGATCAAGTTTGAAACTAACATTTGACATTTTAACATACTGTAGAAACGTCTCAGTGCTTCATACCAGCAATGACATCCCAGCCTTAGCAACCAAGAGTGGTTCAATGTTCGGGACCTTTTTTTTCAGGCACTCTATTATAATAATATGACTTTCAGTACCAAACAATTAGTGAATGAAAAAACATCGCTTCTTTGTACTTGCCCTTTGTAATGTTGTCTTTATACTAGAGACTCCTCCTTTGTAGTCCTTCAAATCCATGGTTCCACTTGATATGATGCACTCTTTGATTTGTAATTATTTCAGTCTGTGTCATCTGCTGGATCAGTTTCGATCCCATTCTCTATGCTTGCTCACATCCATAAGCTTCTTTGTTGAGTCACAGGATCATGTTTGAGGATCAATATTTATTTTTTTAGCCCACGGACTCTCGTTGACCTAACCGAGATATTCTGAGCAGCAGTCAGCGGACCCCTGGCTATCATAATTGTTGATCAATGTGTTTTCACCGTTTTATTTTCCATCTCCTTGGTGATAGAATCTATCATGGCTGAATAAAGTTCAATGATCATTTAGCTCTCCCTCACTTTAAATAACCGTTTTGATGGAATCTTTAAAACAACAATTTCCAACCATCTGGAGAAGGTAATTTTAGATTTATATAGAGATGCATTTTGAAGAATAAAGTTTTTCTAACAGTGTTATATCTAGTATTTTTCCAGTGCCTGAGTTTATTAAATGCCCTCTCTTGGCCCCAGTGTTGTATCCTCAGTAACCCAGGTGGCAGCAGTGGCAGAGGGACGCAGTGGGAAAAGTATCAAATCTTACTCTGTGAATTGAAGGTTTATTGTAGTGATATCCAAATAAAGCTTCATGAAGCTTCTTGAACCATATTCTTACTTTTTTAGCCCATATTATGGTGCTCACTGATTAATAAATGTAAATGTGCTGTATTTATATAGCGCTTTTCCAGTCTTAACAACTGCTCAAAGCGCTTTTACATCTACAGGAGACATTCACCATTCACACACATTCATACACTGTGGCCGGGGCTGCCGTACAAGGTGCCACCTGCTCATCACATAAACATTCACACTCCGATGCACAGCACCGGGGGCAACTCAAGGTTCAGTGTCTTGCCCAAAGACACTTCGACAATGACTGCAACGGCGGGGATCGAACCACCAACCTTCCGATTGGAAGGCAACCGCTCTACCACTGAGCCACAGCCGCCCCTACAAGGGATAAAGGGTCAAAAGCACACTGAATAGTCATTTCTTAAGCCTTTTTCTTTAAAACCCAAAGTGCCATTTAGTGGGCTCAGAAAATAACAAAAATGGTTCACAAAGCTTCATGAAGTTTTATCCTTACTGACAAGTTAATTAAGCTTTTCATAGTCTTAAAAAAGACAAAAACTGGCATTTCCTTCAATCCATCTCATTCTATTTCTCAAGTGTGTCTATGCATTCTTTGAGATGTCTGCATGAATACTTTATTTTTAAATTTTCTCTGTGGGTCTCTATTTCTATAATTTTTGTCAAGTCAATTTGTGTCAACTGTGTGAATCCATGATTTCATGATAAGAAAAATTTTCTTTTGTTCTTATCTTTCACTAACTCTTTCTGATTTCCTGCTCTCACCTCCTATAATACTGTATGTGCTTCTATGATCAAATGATTGTCTTTCGTCACGCTCCCATGGCTATTACTGCATGTGTAACTGTGTGTGAAATAATGCTAGTGCAGATTTTCAATAGCTGACTGACTTCATTCTTGGTGCATTGGACAGGTTTCTAATAAACAACATTTAAAAGATTTTATTTTTATGAGACGAACAGTAGCTTCTCAACTTAATGCAGCTGTAACCAAGAAAACATTGAAGCAGAAATGTCTCTTTGTCTTTTGCTATTATTGCATGATATCCTGTGAAATTTTAGAAAAACAGACAGAATATAAACCAGATCTGTACGGTTTTTAGTCATGTTTTGCCAAGCGTTAGACACACAAACACACAACATTTGTTTCCTGAACGAGTGATTGAAAGGTGAAAGGCGATGCATCACACATTGGGTGTATAGCAACTGTCTCGTTGTAAATAAACATTCAAAGAAACGTCTCCCAGGGAAGTTCTGGAAAGACATTTTGTCCTCAAACTTGTTCCAAAAGTTATTAAGACGTGATATCATGCCCCCCACCTGCGCACATCAAATTCTCTCCAGCTCAGCTTGTCATTTATATTCAGGTTCCCCTCCCTTGTTATTTCTCTCTAAGGCCAATATGTTTTCTATATTTGAAATGAAACCTGAGAGCAGGAGGATGTGTAGTGAACATTATGGGCTGACAGTTGATGAGGAGTTTCGCAACATGCTGCAAAAGCTGTTGCAGACGGAAGGATTGAAATTCCATAATTGTATTTGTGTCACATGTAAAGTGGAGGTTGTTATGGAAGCCATTTTATTTTTTGGCATCCTTATTTTTTTCAATTGGTTTTAGACAACCAACATTCATTCAACAGATGTATTCAAATACATGGAAGCAGTTCTTAGATTTTATTTTGCAAACATACTTAGATGCAGATAAATCTTCTAAGAAACTACAATTATATTGGACGATTCTTCCAACGTCTGCTAATGTCTGGCACCAACGCAGGAAGTAGTAAAAAAGTAAAATAAGGAGGTTGGGCTGGTGCATAGGCATGTATTGTGAGTGGCTTTTCTAGTCAAAAGGTATTTCTCCATATGATAATTTTTGACCTTAAATTGATGATATGATAACAGACTGGGATATCCTTTCTTTTAGTCTCTAATATGGGTCAAGCGTCTTACTATTCCCAGAATGCAACTCCATATCTGTCTAATGACATTTTCAGGGTTATTTTCATGAACTGAGTAGGAAGGTCCAAAATCTTTTTTTTTAAATTCTGCTGGATGTTTTTCATACTTGATGATCTCCTTTGTATTTCTAATTAAGTAAAAAAAAAAAGGTGCAGATGAAAAACCAAAACAAAAGAATCATGCAATACTAAAGCAGAAAATAATCAGACTACATTGAAATGAGGAACAGTTGAACACAGATATTAAGTATTTTAAGTTGTATTTATAATGTAGTAATTTTTCTGCTTGTGTTTAAAAGCGAGAACACAGTTATGGCGGCCAAAATCATGTGTTGGCGACCATTTTGCCATCCTATTAACCTTATGTGACATGACCAATGGCCAGAAGGGAGTCTAGAGATAACGGGGGAAGAAGGCTGTAAGTGACCACAAATCACTGTCACCCCCTCTATCACGCACACACAAACACACAAACACACTGTCACATCCAGTTCCTGCTCTTAGTCTGTTTTGTTTGTTTCACTGACTTTTATTTTGATAATCACTGTCTGTCTCTGTTCCAGGTCACTTGTATTCCTGTCTTTGTCTGCCTTTCCGCCTGTGTGATTACCCTCCCTTCCCTAATGTGTGTCACCTGTGTGTAATCGTCTCCCCCTGTCCCAGGGTATGTATAATTACCTTGTGTCATTCACTCTCTGCCAGATTGTTGTAGTACCTCGTGTGTCTCACTCTGTTGCAGGTTTTCTAGTAATTATTTCCCAGTGGTTTTTTTGTAGACCTCTAGCTCGTATTTTTGACCACGTCTTCTGCCTGCCGATTCTGTACATATGCCTGCATTGTTCACTGGACAATAAAGCTTCATTACCTTTTTACTCCCTGCTCTGAGTCGTGCTTTTAGGGCCGCTGTTGTACCGTCACACATACACACACACACACACACACACACAAACATAATTGCAGAGTATGAGTAATCCCTTCACCTATCTGCACTCTGTCCCAAACATACATAAGTCATTATTCCCACACACACACACACACATATGCCACACGCACGTGCATCCGCACACACACACACGTGCACACACAAAGGCTATTAGGGGTCTATACTTGGTCTCAACTGCAAAAATGATTGATAGACCTTTCAATGCGCCACACAGTCTGTTTAGTCATACTGATTGTGCACTGTGTGTGTGTGTGTTTGTGTGTGTGCCCGCACGCATACATGTTTATGTGCATTTGTTCCATGCAGGTTTTTTCTAATGGCTACAGCAAAAAGGGAGCTGAGATTTTTGTTTGTTTCATAAGGTGAATGTTTGTTTTTAGGAGTGTGCACAAGGTTAAAAAGTGTTCCAAACGTGCATGTACATTGTGTGTGTGTGTGTGTGTGTGTGTGTGTGTGTGTGTGAGAACACATTTGTTTTTCTTTAGGACTCAAACAATACTTTACGGTTAAAGTTGCAATGTCACATTTGAATGATGACTTGTGCTACTCTGTGACTTTTATGGTGTGCACAAAGTCACAGAGTGCAAACACACACACACACACACACACACGCACACTTAAAGAAATTGTCCCATCTCCCAGCCACCTGAGATAATACTAAGAGACAGGAGCGGATGGCAGAGAGATGAAAGAAGAGAAATGAGACCGCAAGAGGGAGGGAGGAAAGGGGGAACAAAGAACAATAGAAATAATGAGAAGGATTTCTTTATATTTCCATCTGCCTGACAATGTACTTTTAGAAATGAAATGAGAATTTAACAGCATCCTGGATGTCACGGTAACACATTAGACATCTTTGAAAGGACTGAGGTTATTGGGTAGGCTGTTACATTTTCTCAGTGTCTGTTAATGTTAGCCATGTTTTATATTTTCATTCTAGGATGATAGCAAAAGAGATTCAATAGTTATACCATATGAATATACACATAGTTTTATTTAAAGCTTTATTTATTATTCACAGGCTGAGCATTACACCCTGTTTGCATTTAAAATAGAAAATAGAAATAATGTAACAACAGAACACACTGATACCCATAATGCGGTTTCAGCTGAAGCTGGCAGGCACAGGGTGATCTTTTAGAAAGGTGCCAAAGTAACAGAGAGAAGAGAAAGTGTTTTGTCTAAAAGTGTTTTTTCCTAAATCAGTTCTGGCATGAGGTACCTGAAGCATACGGCAATCATTGGAGTGAGTGGAAGAGAGTTCAAGCAACAAAGATCAGATATAAAATGGCAATTTTTCCACTTCAGTGTTTGAAGTAATGGCTTCAAATTTCACAAAACCAAAGCCACTTTTTCTTTTACTTTTTACTTTTAGGTAATGAAAGGATCAATAAAAGGACGATACTTTTTCATTACACTTTGGTATTGTTGGTATCGCTTTTGCCATAATTTCTATCAGTTATGATAACATTGTACTCACGATAGTAATTGATGGGATGTGGAAAAACCGCTGGAACAAGGTCTGACATGACAAGACATGAGTGGTCCCAATATTTGGATGCAAACCAACACCTCCCTCACATTGTTCTGTATCAAAAACTGTAAAGAAGCAGTGAGGACTATGTAGTAATACTTTTGCTAATAGTGATGGCTATTTTCTGTTCTTTTAGTTTCATTTTATTTAGTTTTTCTTAATGATTAATGCTTTGTTTTTTATTGATAAGGATAAAGGTTCTATATGTTGATGCATTAGGTCACACCCAGTTATATAACCAAAATGTGATTCATTACAAACTTTAATTTGTTTGAAAACCAAATGAATAAATACTTTTTTAAATTAAAAGAGACAATTATATTGTCAATTGCCATGATATCTGAGACAATTACTTGTACAACAACACTGTGCTGCACTCCCTGTTCCCTCCAGTTCTGATCAGCGGTACGAGCTCCATATGAGCACAGCCCCCCCACAGAAACTCGGCCGAGGTCACGGTTCTCCATCTAAAAGTCAAAAAATTCTAAAAACTTTTACAACTTAACTTTGCCTCCACCTAGAACAAGGATTGTGTTCTTGGTATGGTTTGGTATTTTTTGGTCTGGTATATCTTTAGTGCTTAGTTGCTCCTTGTCTTGTTTTATTGTGGTAGTCTGTTTTACTGTCTTTATTTCTTAGACTGGTTACTGTCATATCTTGTGATTATTGTATGGTGTTATTTTTGGTCTTGTCTTGTATATGTTCTGTTTCCTGTTTTATTTTGAAGTCTGGGTCTCTGTCTCATCTTGTCTTTAGTCTCCATGATTACCTAATGTTTTTCACCAGTTTCCCAGTCCTCTTGTCACCTGCCTTTTGGTACCTCGTTACCCTCTGGATTTAGTCTTAGGGCTTCCCTTGTCCTGTGTCAGATCATTGTAGTATTTCTGTTTGTAGTGTTCCTGTTTAGTTTCTGTGTTCCTGTGATTCCTCTTGCCTCATTTGGATTTCTTTGCCTAATGCTTTGTTGACACCTTTTGTTGGTTTGCACTTTGTTTTTGTCTTATAAACCTTCAAGCTTAACTTTGCCTGCCTGCTCTCTTCACTTTGGTCCTACGTTACCGCCATTCCATACACACACCTAACAGTTCTAGGTCTTAAATTATTTTAAACGGGTCTTAATATTCATACGTCCATGTGACGCTACTTCTAAGGTTTATTAAAATACTTTTTTTTTATGTATCCCGTGATGTTGTAGTTCTTTCTTTTGCTAGTCCACATGTAATTATTTACTTTGCAAGTACTTTTGTGGCTCTCCATTTTTTTGTACTTTAATGTTGTGATATAGGTCTTGAATTCAGAAATGTTGTTAAAAATTGACTTTTTGAAATTGGCAGAAACTCTGCAGGTAAACAAGAGTAGACTGCGCCCTTGGCTGTCCCCACATACAACAGGATATTAAATATTTGTGATTTAAAATCGTTGCGGCCAGGATGGACTTCCAGAAAAATCGTGTGGTGTGAAAAGAAACAAAACAATAACACTTGCACAACAGGAAAATCTGGCAAGATAATCTTTAGAAGCATCCATAAAATCGGGGCTTTGCTAGTCTCGTATTGCCGGACTGGCTAGTCCACACAACATTCTGTTGATGATTGGAGAAAAACATGCTCTGGTTTATTGGCATTTTTTCGAATCAATCACAATTGTCTTAGTGCGGTGCAATGTTGCTGCTGCAAAATAGCTTAAGCAAGGAACCGAGTTTTGGTGGAACATGCGTGGGATAAAAAGTTGTTTTAGTCGTCAACAGAAAACTCAGATTGGACAGGTAGTCTAGCTAGTTGTCTGCATTTACCCTTCAGAGATCTGAGGAGCAGGTAACCAGTCCTCATTAATCCACTGTTGTTAAGAATGCCAAAACAAAGAAAGCAGAAGGTGACGGACATGAAATTAATATGGTGGAATTGAAATGTTAATACAGACTATGGGTTTGCTGATCATTGTCAGAAAGAGGAGGGAATCAGGCTCAAAATTGTCTTGGTTCTTGGTGTTTTATATTTGGCATTAGACAGTGTTCCGACCTCAACCTCCATATGACAACAAATTGCCAGAGTTCCACAATTAGATCGCGACACTTGAGCCAATTTCATTGGCTGACTGTGAGATCCACTTTAAGTTCCTAACAATTTAGTAAGCAGACCTTGAGCGAGTGTTTTGCCATGCGTTAAAAAAGGGTCAAAGTTAAAACTGAAAATTGACATGTTAAAATAAGAGAAGAAGAAGAAGGCCATCTCAAGCCAGGAGCGAGACGCTATCAAATAAGAGACTTGGAATTGACCCATTGTCACAGCTTACTGGGACACTTAAATAGAACCGAGACATCGTTATGTTATTAGTAACACCAGACTTCTGTCAAAAGGGCTTTTTGTTCTTCTGGTATGTACTACATGTCTACACCCTGAATGTATCTACCCTCTGTGTCCGTTATCAACCTGCAGCACCACGCAGTCAAGCAAAAATATCAAATGAGCACAGCCTGGCTCTTTACTTTTCTCTGTGCCACTCTTTCTCTTGATTTTTGGCAGACTAAATATTTCAGTCAATTTCTCCACTCTCTCTCTGTCCACGTTCTGTCTCTCTCTCTCACTCTCTCTCTCTCTCTTTCTCTCTACCTGAGTGGTGTCTGCAGGTGTCTACAGGGGTCTGACTGGCTCATAGGCTGAATAATTCACTCAGTCTAAATGAGATATCCCTGGCCCTAATGAAGCCATTAATGAGACCCCATGGATTCACTCCACTGCCTCACACCTAGACTGACACACACACACACACACACACACACACAAAGCATATGTGTAAATGTTGGTGTACGCAAGAAGCATGCATATGAAACCAGCTACTTTATACTTCAATAAGGATAATCACCAAATTTGCCTGACAGTAATAAATAGTTGGGGTATCTAGATGTTTGTAATTGGGCCCAATCAGAACATTATAGGTTTGCTCCCAGAAGCCTAAAGATTGAATTACCACAGTTTATAACAACACAAGGCTCAGGAGAAAGTTTAACTGCATGTATTAAATGCAATGCGTAACAAGGTAAATAGCGTTAATACAGTAACGATCATATACAACGAATGTTAAGTGGAAAATTGGGATCCCATACACAGAAGAAGAAAAATACTAAGTACCAAAATAATAGATGTTCAGTTCAGTTCAGTGCACTCAAAATAAATTAGACCTGGGTCTGTTAAAATAACATTCACAAGTCCTCAAGTCATCAATAATGGATCAATGCTCAAGGTAATGGTCCCCCTCCAAGGAAATCAAGCGTCAGTGTGCACAAAGTTCTATCCAACCCCTTGGGCCAAGGTGTTGATAGATCAAGGTTCTCCGGCTTAAGTTCTTTAGGTCGCAACCTCCTTTCTAAGATCAAGTGGGGCTTGGCTCGCCATCCAATCTGGAAAACTTTCTCAACATTCTCCAATGTCTAAAGATTTCCACCGCCGGTCTAGACTCCACCAGACCGCAATCTCTCAAACTCTGAATCTAGAAAAAAAAATCAGACCAGTGCAATTAGACAGCACGTTAGCTTGAACACACCTTACGGATTAGACTCTCTCCAGTGTTTTACACTATTAGTTAAAATCAACAGTTGCATAATTGAATATTAACCTTAAAATGTATGAATATGGTACTGCTATGGCGTCACTTCCAGTCTCCCTCAGTAACACGCACGGCTGAGAGGCGGGTATAAACACTCTATTGGCTAGGGTGTAGTAACACTAGGCTAATGCCACAATCACAATATGCCCTCGTACTGGATGATATCAACGTTTACAAGCGATCCTTTCATTATAAAGCATTTATTTATACTTATACATAGTTTTCACATGTATGTATAATCCTTTGTATATAACTATAATATATTTATTTCACTCAGGAATTATTTATTTATTGCCCATTTTACATCTGGGTTACACCTACACATACAGTCATGCAGAAACACATCATACTGTAATCACATGCACACAAACTATGCAGTATATAATATGTGGATATTGGAAATACCAACCCTGCTTTTAAATAGGTCGACATCAAATTTCCAAAATGACTGAGCGGCACCATGTTGCTGTGTGTGAGGGTGTGTGAGGTGGAATCCAGATGTGCTTTGTGCACCTGTGGGACTAGAGAGAGTGTTGCCATAGTACCCTTCAACATACTGCTTACCGACACGCCTATCTATAAACCATTTTACATGTCTAGTCAACAGCTTTGTTCTGCATAAGGCCGTAGCTGCTGCTCATTAGGGTTCAAACAGCGAAACAGTAAAGCCCTTCTGTGTTTGTCTGTCTTAGTTTTTATTATTTGATGTCTGCCAAGCCGGCTCAAATTTCCGTGAGCTGAAATGAGCTAGAAACATGAAACTTGGGGGAATAACTGGAAATGTTGTGCAAATGCTTCTATAGTAATATGAACCCAATTGGCCACATGATGGCGCTATAATTTGGGCTTCAAAATGCAAACTTTGAAGGGCCACCCCCTCCACACCATAACTCCAATTGACTTAAAATTTCTCACACAGGTGCAGCTTAATGCGGTTATAAAAAAACCTTAAGGATCATTAGGGTCTGCCAAGAAAATGTTTTTCGGGTAATTGTGTCCAAGATTGTGTCATCTGCGCTGATCCTCATGGATAGGTTCCGTTAAGGGGTGTAGCAGGTGGTGTCTCGAAACTGTCTTTGGGCTTCCTGGATGTATTGCTTGCGATCCATAATATTAATATAAGATCCATAAAACAACTGCGCTTCCCTTGTCTGCAGGTTTCAATATAATGGAAGTGTTTTCTTAGAGCTCCTTCAAAGCATGTTTATCTGTTACAAATAGGTTGGGATGTTCAAGGTAAGGGCTGAGATTTCCAAGGGTTTGTTGGTCCATGTCAATTAGGTGGATAAGTTCCTCTGGGAGGGTTTCCAAGTCTGTTTGATTTAGGTTAAAATGGAATGGGGTCGGTATTGGTGAGTGACTCAAAGTAGCTTTGGAGTTTCAGTCTGCGGTGGTAAGCCGTCAAGTCAGTCCGGAGAGTCTGTCTGATGTTTTTGACAGAGGAGGGAGTAGGAACAAAGGAGAGACCTTTCTGTAGTAGTTGTTTTTGTGTTTCAGTTAAAATAAAGGTTTCCGAATGGTTGATGACTGTTTTGTCAGAGGGGTCAGGCAGGCTTAGTTTGCCTATCATAAAAAAGATGATGTCATCCGGTTCGGTTTGGACATGGTGTGGGCGGCGGGGGATGTGGTTTTGGAGTTTCCGGATCAGTGTGTTAAGTTTTTTGATTATTGTTTATTGTTCTGTGGGTAGGAGGGGGGAGTTGTTAATGACTGGTATGACGATTTGTGCATGTGGGAAAGTTGCCTTCGTTGTCTGAATTCATTTGTTGAGGGGTAGGTTCATGAGGAATGTACTTCTGCAAGATCTTTCAATACGGTAAAAGGAAAAGATTATCTTGTCCACAGTGTCTGCTGTTGGGGTTTTATTTTTCCGGATGTTGATGGAGTGGGAGAAGTTGAATCCAGGGTAGGAGTCTACTTGGAACCTCTAGTTCTGGATTAAAGGCAGCCTAGAAAGGTTTGAGTCACCAATGATTAGGATTCTCCTGGTTGGTTCAAGTGACCAATTTTTGTGTTTATTCCCATTGTGCAGATGGCGGTTGAATTTTTCAGGTGGAGGTCAAAATCAGCTATGGTAAGTGCCTTGGAGGGACGAGGGGGACTGGTGGGGGGTGCTCAGGATTTTGGGTTGTGTTTTACGAGAGGACGACCAGATGGGAAGGGTGAACAGTGCATCTGTGAGGGAAAAGGTAGGGGATGCCTGTGCTGTTGATTTGGTTTCAGGATTGGAGCCGTTTGGGGTTGATGTATGGAATATGTTGCCTGAGGGACTGGTCAAGGGAGTTTTGGATCTTGATCGGGACCTTGGTCTGGATTTTTTGATTGGGAAGAAGAAAGTACTGCACTTGTGACCATAGACCGTTAAAATAAGTGGACAGAGCATCCGGTTTCGAAAAGTGCAACCACTGCGGAAGTAACTTAAACCTG
>NC_048416.1:5114796-5128195 GCF_013103735.1 Etheostoma cragini
TATTTTAACGGTCTATGCTTGTGACCCTCTGGCAGGAATGAGGACCCAAAAGCAGAGATGAGGGAGGCAGGTGGGAGCAAGTAAACAAGGATTTATTTAACTAAAAGGCAGAGTTCCAAAAAACACAGGGATCAGGTGGCAAAAACAAGAGACTAAGGAAACAAAAGCAAGGCCAGCAAAAGAGGGCGAGTGAGCATGAGTCACTGGGAAGAATTAATCATTATAACTTATACAGTTGACGAAATACATCCATTTCTTCAAAGAAAGTCCAGACGCTTTTGCCCTCCTGACATTTACCTATGCCAATATTCAACATACTAATTAGGGCACATTAGGTACAGCATTATCTGTTTCTGTATCTGTTTACCATATTAATTATCTGTATCCGTATCTGTACTCGGACTGGGCGGGGCCTAGCCTGGAAGTGGGCAGATTAAATCTGGAAGTGGCTCAGGTTGTCTTGAAATGGGCGGGGCTTTAACCGGTATGTTATTTTAAGAATGCAATTGATATGGGTTGATCAGAAATTGTTACATTTATTGCTGATTAGAAAACTATTTCCATGACAGCATCAGCATTCAGCTCCAGATCAGGGGTGTTGTCATGGTAACAAACTATATACAGAACAATTTTTGCAACAATAAATAGAACAATGTGGTTGCAATTATTAAGTAAAATGTAATTAACAAGGGTTTTCATACTCAATAATATAACTCTTTTTTTAACTTTTAATTTTTGGTTCTTTTTTATTTTCACACCAGGTATGTGTCTGAGAGTTCCAAAAAACACAGGGATCAGGAGGCAAAAACAGGAGACAAAGGAAACAAAGTCAAAAAATCGAAAAATCCCAAAAGACCAAAAGAGAAAACTAAAAACAGGATGCCGGAGAAACAGCAACTGGGAAACACTCACAGTTATGGTCAGGAACACTGACTGAAACACTGACATGAACACGTTGACAGTACAAAAGGATCTGACAAGAGACAAGGGAACCCCAGACAATAAATACACAAGGTAATGAGGACACGAGAAGCAGGTGACAAGAGGGCAGGGAAGCCGGTGGAAAACATCAGGTAATCACAAGAGTGGGAAGACACAGGAAGTAAAACTAAAGACCGAATGAGATAAAACCCAGGGCGTTTCGCAATCTGTGATCTTCTATGGACTTGTGTTCTTGTGTTCTTGTGAAACGTCATGTTTGGTGGCCAAAGTACTGACCCAATACACAAGTTAGCATTTTGCCAAGAACACTTAAAGTCCCCGGATGTGATCTTGACACGCCCATTTTACCGAGGATACATCGGATGGTAACTTGTGTGAACTTGGCCGGGCCGGTATCCCAGCATTCAATTCGGGTGTAAAGCGCGTATGGTTTCCTGTACACAGATTTTCACAATTTACGTCAATTATTAAATCAATAAATTCATTTTTTGGATGTTTTAAGGCGAGAAATCAGCTGTGTAGATTTTGAATATAGGCAGTTCAACAAAAATTGATGGTGAATTAAAAAAGCCTTCGGAGTTGGAAAGCTCCACAATCCCCGGCGGGCATAGCAAGCTCGCCAGCCGGGAATGACTCTTGCGAGCCGGTCAGTCAGTCAGCTCACAGACCCCTCTGCCCCAAATTTAGACAGAACACTGCAGCAGCAACAATGGAAGAGGAAAGCCAGGTCCACAATTGTAAGATATTAAAAACTATTTTTACCGCTGTTATAGGATATATCCCCTCCTCCTCTATCCTCCTCATCCTGGCTCTCCTCACTCGCAGGCTCCTCTTCTGCTTTTCGGTAAAGTATACCGACGGCAGTGGCTAACGTTACCCAGTCCATCTATAATTTTGATACCTATTTTAAAGTTTCTTTTCTGATTTCAATTAAAAGTGAATCGTGAAAAATGTTACAAGGTTTTTTTATCCACGTTGTGTCGTTATTTATACAGTTATTGGCCCGTGATACTTAATAGCACTTTAAATGAAAATGTAACAAAACAACAATGCGGCGTGAAAGGTGACCGTCCATGCTTTATTATGAATACACACATCAAAGCTAACTATAAAGTGGCAAGCGCCCTCTATGCTGGGGCTGTTGCGCAATAACAGGAAGAACGCTTCATCTCAAAACTGTTAACAGCGTTTTGTGTGCTTGTGAACTCGCGAGTTCATTCTTCCAGGTACAGCCAGCAAGTACGGTCTCCCCAAGAACACAAGTCTGTTCTTTTCATACTTGGTATTGAGAAACGCCCCCAGACTTCAAAATAAAGCAGGAAGAAGAACATACAGACACTGAGGGGAACACAGGACCGGGAAGAAAACAAGACACTAACACAAGACAGGATAACATGACCAAAAACGGGGAAAAGAACCCAAAGCAAAACTACAACAGCACTAAACCTTTTTCAAAACTGGATGGGTTAATAACGCTGTTGTATGGGAGGTGAAAAAAAAGAGTGTCTTCATAGTAAAGGTGAGTGTTACTAGCTAGCCACCCACTAAGGTTTTGCTAACGTTTGCTAATTTGTTTGCATGATGAAGTCTGAATGCGTAGAGCTACACCCTGCCTACGATAAAATGTTATTATACAATGATATCCCGATTACTAACTAAACCCATGTAGAAAGACTAATAACGCGTCCTGTGTATGATTTTAACTGTGTGTGAGTGTGTGTCTGTGTGCAGCCAGCGTTACCATGTAGCCTATATTTAGAACCATGGTTGCCATGCCTGTTCTTATCTGTCTGGCTTTAACCAGTCCCTCCAGGTTTTTGATGCCTTTTTGAGATTGTTGTGGCCCAAAATGTAAAAAATGCTAAATGCTTTTACAAAAAATTGCAACAAAAGATATGTTCTTTGTATGTTTGTGGGCTGACGAGAGAAACCACATGACCATTCCCACCGTAAGCCTTGTGTGGTGTTCGATGTTTGCTTAAGATAAAAATTATGCCATTTATTATTTCTTCCTACTCCCCTGCTATGAAATTTAACTGTGTCCTCTTCATACTGAGCCTGCTGTGTGTGTGGTGTGTGTGTGTTTCTTTGTGTCTGCACAGTATGTGTGCGTGTCTGAGTCTGTCTGTGGGTGGGAAAGTTGTCCTTCTACACCAGCTATTATGCTGTTATTCCTATTGAATCGCACAACAACAATCTGGCATGTTGTTTTCTTGTGACGTCCCATGCAAAGTATGACTGCTAGGCAACAAGTATACACATCCGCTGCAACCAAGAACTATATACATATAGGTTTCTTGACTGCATGAACCTATAATAATCCATGGACTCCAACAAAGAACCTTGTAAAGATATTATCTTTATATATACTGTATATCTCTATATATTTTTATGTGTATATATACACATCAACACCACATTGAGGTACAGTGCCTACCAACAGTAATAGGCAGATTTGCATCCAAATGCACTGTCATTGGGAAAGTTGCATTTGTGGCTGTGCTCATTTTTGTTGTTGAAAACTTGGACCATTAACTGCATCAATCATAATTATTGATGCAGCCTCATAGGCGGCCTTACCTATGTTTCAGCCGTTTCAATTTAAACATGCCCTGCTCTCCAAGGGGCCCCCAACTGAAAAGGAATAATTAAAACAATTCACCGTCTTTACAGCTTGTGATTAGTGTAAATGTTCTGTTTGGTGCGTGCTGGCGAGTTGAGGAACAGAGTAACTTTGTTTTTTTTCTCAATTTGGACCCTTTTTTCCCATGTTTTGTAAGTGACTGTAAATGATTGATCCACTATCAAGCAAGACCGCTGCTGTTGGCTGTCAGGAATACAAGCCACAATGTAAGTCATAGGACAATGGTAAACCTCCAATAAACTGTGTGTCCACAAAAGTGCTTGTTTTGCCATTGACAGACTCAGATTATTATTCTTAGTGTCTGACAACGTCATGGAAAGAATTCCTAAAGAGGGCAACCTATCTTTTAAAGAGTAAGTCCCTTTTATTTAAACATTGCTGAAATTGCTATTGCTAAACCCAACTGATTCCATGTAAATAAAGTTATTTTAGTATTGTAAAATACATTCAAAGTTTACAGACACAACCCATAACTATGAAAACCATCTTGGTTCGTCTTTCCATTTTTTCAACATTCACTTCTGGTTTGGTTAAATTTACGCTAAAAGTATTTATTAAACAGAGTCTGGTGGGTTTAGTGCTAGCAATCTTTTGATTTTTTTGTTTTGTTTTTACTTTTAAAAACAAGTTTATCTCTGTAAAGATCCTTTGAAAATGGTTGACAGACACTAAACACTGTAACAATCTAAATCCGTCAGTGGCAAAAACAGCACTTTTAGCAGACAATGACAATGCACATTTGCCCTGTAGGATTCCATTGCAACCCGCTGCGCGGTTGTTGGTCATAGCGGTTTGGCTTAATACTGGATTTCCATTATTGGTGTCCATATCAGTCACTTACACACAAAAACCCAAAGTTGCCCTTTAAGAGTTACAGACACATATTGTCATACTGTACAGTCAAACAGTTAAGAAGTTTGTGGATTCAGGAATGCAAGGGGTTGATATTGGATTGAGTGGATTTCTACAAACCTTAGGTCAAGAGTCAACTGTCTATCACAGTTTTAAAACTTCTTGCCATTCATTCAAGCAGAAAAAATGCAAGTAATCTTATTTGCATTATTATATTTTGTCTTACTTAACAGTTAGATGTCAATAGACTTTAAGGCCCACCTTGGCCACAGTTCCCTACCCTCCCCAACTCTCTAAGAAGGCAAGGTGAAACTCCCATGAACCTACATTAAATATACATTAATAGGCACAATAATACACTTATACTGAGTCAAAAGAAAAACACAGTAGGTATAGGATTTCAAAAGAGATCTTAAAAGCAGAGTATCATGCTCTGAGGGGACTGATCGGCAGCAGTCTTGACTTTAAACGTAAGATATATAACTTTCTGTCGCTATGGGTCTCTCAATCAAATCAATGGATGGTAAACACGGACTTTTGATGATGTTGGGAAGTTGTGTTTTGGAATTATGGGACTTGTAGTTTTTATTGTTATACACCATCCTCGGTTAGAATGTATCTGTTCACGGATGAGTTAATCCATTCATGTTGTTCACGTTAATAAGTTTAGTAACGTTTATTCATGTGATGTCATTCTAATTAAATGGCTGCATTTTCACAACATAATTGTTTTTTTGTAATATCAACATGTTAACATTCTGCTATTCCAAAATTTCAGAACACAAGATGTGCTGCATTACATACACATTTGTATTGTCAGCTGGCCAGGTATCTAGTGAGCCATCAAGCTAACATTACAATCACTATAACATCACAATATATTTCACATATCAATGTCAACTTTTGGATGTTTTCAACACTGGGTGGACAGGGTATGTTGTAACGTTACTCAAGGAGGCTGAGAGATGGGTATTGGTAAGGATTTCCGGTGGGATCTTTGGGACGGCGATGAACTCCGGTAGCGCTAACGAAGACGAAGCTAACGTTATGGATTAATACTGTTGTGACTCGGGTGCCTGCAGTCTAATATGATATGTCTCTCGACGCTTCATTAAACTGCCGTTAGCATCCCAACAACTGTGGTACTAATAGAATTATTCCTTTTATAAGAAACAATGAAGACCATGTTCTCTGTGTTGTATGCATCTGTTTTATATAATAACGGTTTACCATAAGTGCAATGAATGTGTGTATTTTTTTAAATTTTATTTAAATAATCACTTTTTTTTAATAAACACATATATATTTTATATGTGTGTATGTATACAGTAGATGCAGTATATGTATGTGTGTGTGTGTCTATTTGTATATGTATGTGTATACATTTTAACCTTACTTTTGTCCTATACACAGATCACAATTGCACTGAAAATTGTTGTTTTCGAAAAAATGCTAATAAAAAGTTTTGAAAAAAAAGAAATTGAAATGTATCAACAAATAAGGTCTTTGTTGTATTAATGTGATGCAAAGTGGAATGTAATTGGCATGTGGCAAAAAAGAAGGATTACGGTTACAAGTATTTTATTTTGTGACATAGGTATCATCTGGGTGACTGTGTTCTGACAAGGTTTCATGACGCCATTGACGGGCAACTAAAGGAAACGTCCCATGTCAAAAAACTAAATAACAGATTTCTCTGGGTCTCTGGGTTTGTAGAGCTGTGTAGATTGAATTATTACTTTATGTTATCACTATTATTATTACTTCAACTTCTTGTCTATATAAATACAGCACATTTACATTTACATTGTCTCTGAGCTTGTTCAGACATTTTAATGTAGAAATGTTATATATTGTACCTTTTGAAGGCTTGCACCTCAAGACTCTTAGTAAGCGACTGGACTTCTTTCTGAAAGTTCTATTTAAATGAGGGTTTTTGACCATGAATTCCCAAAAATTACTGTATACTGTAACTGTAGGTGTTGTTAGTGAAAACTAAAAGAATGTCTGTAAAAGGGACGAAAATGTCAAATCTTTGTCAGTTTTTGACCCGGGAAGACAACACAAGGGCTAAAATAATCTGATTAGTACTCATTTTCCTCCATCTTTAACTTCAGATGAGTCTGTATCATCTGTCCTTCATCACAAATCACTTTCTCCCTCTGACAAGCTTTGAGCT
The DNA here is from genome assembly GCF_013103735.1 of Etheostoma cragini. Lineage (NCBI taxonomy): Eukaryota > Metazoa > Chordata > Actinopteri > Perciformes > Percidae > Etheostoma > Etheostoma cragini. The sequence continues at coordinate 5,121,414 of NC_048416.1, forward strand.
GCTGTATTTTGCATTTGTAGGTTCCTGTTTTATTTTGACAGTCTAGTTTTCATAGACATGTTTTCTTGTCTAATTGCGTGTTCTAAGCCTTTGAGTGTTAGTGTAAATTGAACAATTTTGAGCTTCTCAGCTTGTTCTTAAATGGTCTCATTATTTTTAAGTAGGGCCTCTTCTCAAATACCAACTTTGTTTTCAGCTCTCTGACTTCCTGTTTCAGGGCTTGATTATGTTAGTAAACACACAGATTTTCCTTTTTTGTTATAATTGAGCTCAAATTATTTGGCCTCCTGAAGGTCTACTTGCAAAGCCTGGTTTTGTTGTGCCATGTTTTCCTTTTCATGTGGAAACCTTCCGTTTATCTCTTGAATGACAAGTTGCATGGTATTCATTTTTTGTCCTAAAGATTGGTTTTATTGCTCCAATAAATGAGACTTGTATTCAATGGCTGTTGAGTGTTGTTCAGGGTCATTTCTTCAATTTTTTTGGTTTCTTGTTCTTAATTTCCAATTCCTTTTTAACTTAGTCTGTAACTGTGATGTGTTTGCAAACACCATCAATTTTGTTGCACAGAGCCCTTTTTTCACTGTGCAGGATGTCAGCGTCTTTGCATGGGTGGCATATACATTGCATAACATCTTGTTTTGTTCCCCATTCTGTCTTTGGAGGTTCCTGTTCTTAATATAGAGGACTTTGTTTTGACATGGTGCTTTTTGGATGCTTTTATATAGACCTTAGTGGTCCCCTTATACCATATCGTGAGTCTCTATTCCAAATTTTTAGCGGTGTTGCAGAATTACAGTCACTAGAGCCAGTCCCACAATGAGCTTTCCTTAGTATGTGCCATTTCTGAGTCTCTCGCTTTTGAGGAGAGGGGGCAAGGTGGAAGCTGGGGGTGTGGCCTTGACCACCTGCCACTTTGTTCATTTAAAAGCTATGATGTTTCTCTCTCATGGGTGGGCCAAATTCTTTGAGCGGGCAAAGCAGAGAAAGAGGAGGTAACATTGCCCCTTCTGACCTCATAAGGAGCAAGATTCCAGATCGGCCCATCTGAGCTTTCATTTTCCCAAAGGCAGAGCAGGATACCCAAGGCTCGTTTTACACCTATCACCATTTCTAACCACTGTGGATCACAGATTTAAATACGTCTAAATGTAAATTAGAGTGTCTTTGACGTTACAGAGCTGTCCGTTTGTCTATTATGAGCGTTGTTGTTATTACCGCATTGCAGGATACTTTTGCCAACGTTCTGTCCAGTGTTAGCAGACTGTAATATTTCACCAGGAAAAGTATGCAATTCACGTAGTATAGGTTTCAAACTAAGATTTCAGACATATTAAAAAATCTCACTTACTTTTTTAGCCTACTAAGTAGCATGTTAGCCAGCATTGTCAGTTTTTAGTTTTCTGCTATGTGTTTTAGGCAACTCTAGTCACGTGTTTTATTGGGGGGGGAGATGTAACAGTAGCCACTGTGTGCTTTGTTCTTTGAAGAGGCAAACATTTTTCCAACTCAATGGTGTGAAATTGTTTTTCTTTTCTAGACTGGTGCTCCAACAACATACTTGTGCCATAAACCCCAACATGCCTATGCTGCGCATGTGGTTTAATGTTGAGACTGAGCTGAGGCAGGATTTCCGCCTCACCAGAAGAACGATGCACAGCTTACAAAGGCTTTTGCAAAGGGAGCAGGACCACGGCTGGGGTATTGAGCTTGAAGTACTCATATACATCTATTGGCTGGCACATGGACTCTCCTATCGGGTGGTGGCCCGTGTCTTTAATGAACCAAAGGCTACAGTTCACCGCATCATCCACAGACTGGCACAGAACAAATGGGACAATCTAAGGAAAGCAATCTACTTCCCTCAAACAGCGGACCTGCCTGCAGTTGGTCAGGGATTCGTCAACATTTCAGGAACCCCTGCATTCCACAATGTGGTTGGAGCAATCGACGGCAGCCACGTACGGATAAAACCACCACAATGTCACAGATTAGACTACTTGAATTACAAAGGCTGTTAGCCAGTCAACATGCAAGCAATATGTGACTCAAATGGCAGGTTTCTGGACATTTTTGAGGGGCATCCGGGGCCTGTCCATGACACACGAATAATGAAACAGCAGTTTTTATACCAAAAGACGGTTCCCCCAACGGGCTCCATCCTTCTGGGGGATGGTGGGTATCCCTGTTTGGAAACTCTGATTTGCCTCATCACCCCATTCAAGGAGCCAGTGCAAGGACAAGTACAGCAGTGATTCATATATCAGTCAAGGCGCCGCAGCATAATTGAAAAGGCGTTTGGCATGATGAAGACCAGATGGAGGTCAACACTTTTCAAAGCTTTGAAGGCGAAGCCCAAGTTTGCACCCCAGATAATTGCTTCATGTGCCTTTTTGCACAATGTGTGCATCGACAATGGTGACACACTGGTCCCAGATGAAGACATTTTAATAGATGATGCCCAACCTCTCCGTGAAGACATCGCATACAATGAAACCTCTGGGAATGACAAAAGAAACAGACTGGCTGCCCTAGTTTCAGACGGTGTGCAAGACCCATGAACATGACCAGTGTATACGTATTTTACAGCTCTATGATCAAATGTTTGTATACACACAGCATAGTGTTTTGTATATGTTTCACTTGTCATGGTTTTGCATGTCATACTACTTTACTGGCATAAAACAAAAGAATTTGATTTGAAGCTCAGAGTTGAATCTGGTGTCTACTTTCAAAATGGAAATGAAAACGTTTCAATAGTTTAATTATTTGTCGAAGCCTTATGATGGCTTGGTATTTGTTGTGTTTGGGCACTTATTAAAGACTCATGATTTGAATTACTGTAATAACACATTGAATAGATTTGAATGAGATGTGCAAAGAACACTTTCTTATCCAGAATAAAAAATATGAAACAGAAATTTACAAAAAATGAAGAGTAGAGTATTGTCCATATAAAATATTTAAAATATAGTGCAAATCTGTTAATAATATAAAGAAAATTGAAATATATATTTAAACATGAGGTAGACAAGATAAATGGCAAAAGACTACAACTTGTCAACTAGCTTCTCAAAGATGGACAAAAACGTCATGGCCACAATCTCCTAAATGAACAAAATAATCTTGATTTACAATCCTCAAATTGTTTCTTGCTCTCTCATATGTATGTATGTATGTATGTATGTATGTATATATATATATATATATATATATATATATATATATATATATATATACATACATACATACATACATACATACATACATACATACATACACACACATATACATAAATGAGAGAAAGACAGCAATACAATAACATGTTAACAGTCTGCTATTCGGAACTTCCAGAACACAAGATGTACTGCATTACATACCAAGAGGATTGGCGTACACTCATCCAAAAATGATGCCACCACCACAGGAGGGTCGACTGGCCTGTCACCCAACACCTCGTGCATGTCTTTGTAAAACTGCCATGTGTCAGCGGTCACTTCCCCCAATCTGTGCCAGACCCTGTTTTACGAGTTCTTAATTCCTGGAAGGACACACAACACACTACAATGAAGCCTACAGCCATCCAGTATGCATTCATTGCATTCTTTTGTTTTGAGAGCGAAGATGTAGTGTTTTTTTCTTTAACTGGACACCACATACCTTGTATTTTTGCTTTAGGTTTTTCCACTTTTTGGAAGCTTGTTTGCCTGATACTTTTCCAAACAACCCCACTTCTTCCATCAGTTTCTTGCATCATAAACCACAAAATGTACATGTGCATTAACAGTTTCAATACAACAATAATGAATTGCTACAACAAACGCATGACTCACTCCCATTGTTGATTTGCAGGGTATTTTGATCACAGAAACGGTTGTTCATTTTGTGACCGAAATGTGATGAGCTGCTGGGTTTCCTCTGGCGTCCCTGTGATACAGTACGGTAAATGTACAGAAAATCAACGACATATATACTTTTCGTTTCCCCTTCTCTACAACAAAGCACATAGCTACTACTAGCTACGTCTCCCCCCAACAAAGCACATAGTGTTGGAGCTAATTCCTGCTCCAATAGCTAGCTTGTGCGTCTCCCCCCAGAACAAAGCACACGGCAGGGCTGGACCGGAACAACAAAATAATACTATTAATATACTGTGCACAACATTCAATGTTGAGAATGCAATGCACAGCATGCATCAATATATCCTAAGCACCCTAACCCTCGGTCGGGGAAAAAAAGAAAAAGAATTGGGGCAGGACTAGGCGTGACTGCGCAAAAACAAGAGTGAGGGGTAGGGGTAAGATAAAGTAATGAGATTCAGCCTTTTTCTGCCTGTGTGATTACCTGCCCTCATCCCAATATGTTTCACCTGTTTCTTTTTATCTCCCTGTCCTCGTGTATTTAACCGCACCTGTCTCTTACCTCAATGCGAGATTGTCTGATTCCTTTTGGCAGTGTTTGAGCATTATTCCCAGTGTTTCCTGTCGTCCCGTCTTTTGGACCTTTGCCTGTTTTCTGGATTTCCCTGCCTTTTGTACTGTATACCGTTGCCTGTGAGTTTTGGGCTTGCTCCCAATAAACCTGTTGGATTTTACTTGCCTGCCTCTCTGCGGGCCTGCTGCGGAGACAAAAGAAAGAGAAAAATGCCACTGAGCTGGCCTGGCCCTGGGCATCCAGTCCTTCGTGAAAGAACCAAGCCAGCCTTCTTTGAGAATTCTTTACTGATCTTTCTCCCTCCCATTGTAGAATTTCTCTTTGTTTACTTCAAATATAGACTACCTAAGTATTAATTATTATTTTAAAAACACTATGGAGAACCTAAACTGGTTGTTCCTTTTTTGTCAACAAATCCCATGGAAAGAATAAAGCGAATATTGAATTGTTCCCTTCTAATATGTATTGTGTGTGGGGTAAGAGGTAATAGGGTTGCTAATCAGGATATTCCTAATTTTTCTGGAGAACTCTGGAACCTGGGAGTGATTTTTAAAGGTGCCCTGCCACACATATTACAGTACTTTGTGATAATGTCTGAAGTTCTACCCTGGTCTGGACTTTGTGGAAAAAATATCTTGGTTACCTTGTTTAAAGCCATTCTAGTGTGTAAAAGGAAGACTCAGCTTGATTTGTGCCAGTTCTCATTAATATTCAACAAGATAAGCTGCTTGACTCTGACTGGCTAACAGCATCTTTTACTCAGCACAACTGGGCGAGATCATGAAAAGTAATGAGCTCAAGCTACATGACATCAGACTGAGCAACTGTTGTGAATGGCCTGATTTCTGCTGTTATTTCTTTTCAGTGGGTAGAACTGACAGGAGGCAGCAGTTAATTTTCAGATTCACGACTAACACATAGGGACATAACATACACTCACCTATAGGATTATTAGAAACACCATACTAAAATTGTGTTTGACCCCCTTTCGCCTTCAGAACTGCCTTAATTCTACGTGGCATTGATTCAACAAGGTGCTGAAAGCAATCTTTAGAAAGGTTGTCCCATATTGATAGGATAACATCTTGCAGTTGATGGAGATTTGTGGGTTTTACATCCAGGGCACAAAGCTCCCGTTCCACTACATCCCAAAGATGCTCTATTGGGTTGAGATCTGGTGACTGTGGGTTGCCAAGAAAACATCCCCACATCATTACACCACCACCACCAGCCTGCACAGTGGTAACAAGGCATGATGGATCCATGTTCTCATTCTGTTGACGCCAAATTCTGACTCTACCCTCTGAATGTCTCAACAGAAATCGAGACTCATCAGATCAGGCTACTTTTTTCCAGTCTTCAACTGTCCAATTTAGGTAAGCTCTAGCAAACTGTAGCCTCTTTTTTCTATTTGTAGTGGTGATGAGTGGTACCCGGTAGGGTCTTCTGCTGTTGTAGCCCATCCGCCTTAAGGTTGTGCGTGTTGTGGCTTCACAAATGCTTTGCTACATACCTTGGTTGTAACGAGTGGTGGTATCAGTCAAAGTTGCTTGAATCAGTCGGCTTACTGTGGTGCGAACTCATTGGATAATCAGTGCTTGCCTGCCCGTCCTTACGTTTCAGTGCAGCTAATGTTAAATATTTTGGAGAAGACACAAACCACACTAAACAGAGGATTCCTAAAAGATTAACAAAGTTGATCATATATTGACTGTGATCTACGTTGCTTGCATGGCTACTAGACTGTTGTCTAGTACTCGGCTGAAACGAGTATCCGGTACGGATAAAGCACTTTTGCCGAGTACAAGTTTCATACGAGTAATGCGAGTCAATATCCGTAATCGGATTCAATGAAAGTGTCCACTGACTGTGTCTCCGTTCTGTGATAGGCTAGTCACAGTGCTAGTCACAGCGCCTCTCCCTTATACTATTCTGTGATAGGCTAGTCCCAGCGCCCCTCCCCTACACTATTCTGTGATTGGCTAGTCCCAGCGCCCCTCCCTACACACACACAGATTCCTTCTGTTGCTGTGTGCAACTCCGCTCACACACACTCAGAACACGGAGAAGTGAACAGCTCTCCCCCTCAGGTCCGCGGGGCTTTCCCGTTAACATTTAGGGTTTCTTCAGCTTCAGGTTTGTTTTATACTTCAGTTTGACCTAGTACCTAGTCCCCAGGAGACTTCTAGTAGCCGTGGTGTTGGTTCAGACATAGTGCTTGGTAGAATGCGACTCGGGTTGCATCTCTGCCGTCAAAATTTTTTTTTTTGAACTGCCTGCTGGCTCTAACCAGTTTTTTGAGTGTCTGAAACTTTCTTGCTGTGTTTTATAAAAAAAATAAAAGGCAG
>NC_048416.1:5128295-5145122 GCF_013103735.1 Etheostoma cragini
CAGATACAGATACAGATAATGCTGTACTCGCTCATCCCTACTATTTACTGAGATAACTTGCTATGGGAATATAGGCTTAGTGAGGCCTTACTCCAGGGCTATTCAATTACAAATTCAGTTGGGCCAGATTTTCAAAAGAAGAAGATTAGCTGGGCCTGTCATTTCAGCGGCGAAGCAGCTCACAATGACAAATTTTAAAAGCAACACAAATGAATGTATTGAAAAACATGTAAGGTTTATTCATTACTTCTCTTTCAACTGTGTTCAGTTTGCACAGCAAAATGTGCATATAAAACAATTAAAGTTACTAAAAAGAATCTGAAGTAGCCCTAACTTTGTCCACTTACAAACAAAGAAAAAAAACAGACCTATAGGCACCTCTTGCCTAGGCCTACCTAGGCTACATAGCTAACCTGTCTGATAACAAAGTGCATAAAACAATAAAACACAGTAGGGTAGGCTATTAGCAGTAACATTTAGTTTCCTTTTGGAACAAAATAAACATCTTAAAACACATTTGACCCAAGAACATCTCAATGTGCATAAAATTAAAAAGTGCACAGTATTCACAACACATGAATACCAGGTGTAGGCTACTACTGCACACTGAGGGAACATATTTCAAATCAACACTTGTGTGATTAAAATAAAGAGTGCATAAAATAAAAAAGTGCACAGTATTCACAACTATAACTAACATGAATACACGATTTAGGCTACTACTGAACACTGAGGGAACATATTTTAAATCACCACATGTGTGATTAAGCATGCCTTTGTTACACAGCACACATTTTGACGTAGGCTACAATTACCGTGCTGACTTAGTGGGAAAAGTGACATTTTTTGTTTTGAACAAGAGCAGTAAATTTAGGCAGGTAAGTTGTTAATGCAATCCGAAGGCATTGGTGGAGGGTACGGTCAGTCAGGGAGCAACGGGAGTTGCTTTTTATGGAGTTCATGTGTGAAAAACTTGACTCACATGTGTATGTTGATCCAAACATACTGAGCATGACAATCGCTACTTTCTTAATGTTAGGGAACTGATGTACGTTGACATCAGTCCAAAACATCGCAGGCCCTTTGGTGCAGAGCTCCTGTACCATGGTTATAGATGACTGCATGTCAACAAGTTCGAGTGTGAATTTCCCCTCGTCAATGGAAGGGACTACTTTCTTTGCTCTTGCGGAAAAGTCCCCTTCAATTGCAACAGTGAACGGGTCTCTGGCAAACACGGCCACCTCTGTAGGCAGTACAAGTCCATCCAGTCGACCAGCAAAGTTCTTTTTCAGGCTCTCAATGAAATCTGTCATCACATTCGTGATTTGTGCTGGGGATGAGATGCATTTGCGGAGTGTCGGAAAATGCAGCATCCGACTTGTGCTCAAATCAGTTCCGAAAAGGTCCAGTTTAACTTGGAATGCGCGCATCTGTTCCACAAGGTCGATGACAGTTTTGTCTCTGCCTTGTAGTCCCATATTGAGATCATTCAGGTGTTTGAATATGTCGCTCAGAAAGCAGACATTGGCCATGAAGTTGTCGTCCAGTATGTGACTCAAGTGCGTTTCTGCCTTTTTTTGCTTGCTGCGGAGGAGGAAAGTTATAATCTCCTCTCTGAGAGAACAGAAACGCTCCAGTGCTTTGCCTTTGGACAGCCAACTCACGTCATTGTGCAAAAGCAGGTTGTGATGCTCCGCAGACATTTCTGACAGCAGCATGCAGAATAAGCGGTGTTGGAGGCTTGATGTGGAGCGAATAAAATTAATTGTGGCCATCACGCTGTCCATTGTCATTTTAAGCGCTCCACTTAGTTTTGCGCATAACACCGCCTGATGCACAATGCAGTGTAAGGAGATCAACTGTGGAGCAACAGCGGACCAACGTGCTGCCAAACCATTCACTTTACCTGTCATGGATGGAGCCCCATCTGTCACAAGCATGCACACCCGCTTCATATCCAGACCATTGTCTTTAAAAAAAGCGGAAATTTTCCCAAAGACTATCTCGCTAGTTGTGTGTCCTTCTAACGGCAGTAGGCCGAGAAGCTCCTCTCGGAAGCATTTGCCGTCGAAATAGCGGACATATATGCACAACTGAGCAGTATCAGTTTTGTCTGTGGACTCATCTACTGCTATACACATAGTGTCAGCTTTCTTCAGGTCTCCTAAAAGCGTTTCATACACATCTGCAGCAAGAATTTCAACTCTACGACTGTTGGAAGTATCTGAAAAGGGTATGTTTTTTATAGCAGATGCTACACTTGTTTTAATTTTATCGTCATTTATCACCTCATCCACAACGGCCAGCATACAGTCTTTTACGGTTTCAGAGTCTGTGAATGGCCTTTTCTTTTTTGCCAATATCCAGGAAACACGAAGCGATGCTGCGGTAGCTCTCTCTTGGGCTGTGAATGACCGTACCATGGTAGTACTGCTCCGGTTGTATGATGCAAACAAACTCTGTACTTTTGCAGCCCTCTCTTGAGATCCCTCAGGGAAATTGGTGCGGAAAGTCTAGTGTTTCTCAACGTGGTGCCTCCGCAGATTGTAATCTTTAAATACTGCAACGCACTCGTTACAAATTAAACACATCGGTTTGGCGTTTGGATGTGGCGGTAAAATAAAAAAGTATTTGTCAGTCCAGCCAGGGTTAAACTGGCGGTTTTCATGATCAATTTTACGCTTCAATGTTGAGAAAGACATTGTCATAGTAGGCTAATCTAGGCTACTACCTGCACAGCACGCTCTGCATTGTTTGCGTCTTGCTAGTTTGGCGGGACCACGGGCCGGGCCACTCGGCGGTTGCTTCCGGGCCGCATGTGGCCCGCGGGCCGCCAAATGAATAGTCCTGCCTTACTCAGTGGAGCTTTGTTAACTTTTGTCTTCTCTCCGTAGAACAATAAAACATTGTGGGACCTGCAGGACCCGAGCAGAGCTACAATGCTGTCCCAGGTAGGTCAGTATCATAACTATATGGTCTACAATAACAAATTATTATCCATCTAACTACAAATTGTTGTGGTTGCTGGTGGTCTAATAATACCCAATGCTAGGGTATTAAGTTGTACAATGTAGAAGCTGTGAATATAATGTAGTATATTTAGAGATTGACACATACGGTACATATGCAGTGTTACCACTGCTTAACTGGTACATCTTTATAGTTATGAGCTTTATTGTAGCATAGCATAAAAACAAAGTTAGTATTGATATATTTACAGCCAGGAGGATGACATTAGATAAGAATATCAACTCTACTTTTCTAGTCATGCCAAAGACGGGCTATCCTAACTCTAATTACAGTTAGTCTGTTAGTTCTGTTGCATTTGCCAGCATGTCAGCATAAGGAAAAGTGTTCATAAAGCCTACACATTTGCTTGGGGATACTTAAAAGCAAGATATTTTAATTGTATATCATCCAAGCTTAGAAGCCTCAGTTATCAGTAAGAACTTTGTTAGCATTTGATTTGTGTTAGGAATATTTCCATCACAGCTCACACCAGGCTGCGGGCCATCCAAGAGTACGTAGTCGCATCAGAGGGAGAGGAGCTTTTGGTCTTTCTGTGAAGGAAACACTGTTTGCAAAGGCTTCTAACAGCCAGGGTATAGACCGATAGAGTATTGATACTATTTTACTATACAAGAGTAGATATTTTCTACTACGGTATACTGTCCTGTAATTTAATTTGTCTAAATTGTTTTACTTTAATTATATTTTAAAATGTACATAATATTTTAAAACACTTTCACATTCACCCTCGTGTGATTCATTATATAACACATGAAATAAGGTTGCGATTATTATAATGCTTTATTTTTAGTCCAATATAAAACTTCACATACATAATGGATATATGAATGTATTTTGTTGGGGCCCCAGTGGCAGTACATCACAGGTCAGGATCAGTTTTTTGTCACCAACAATACACAAACATACTAAGTAGTTGGGTTATGTACTGTATATTTGTCACATATTCTGTTTCACCTCTGGCAAGCTGTCTTTCTCTGCTGACTTGTGTCTGCAACAACACTTCTGAGGGTGGTACAGGAACACTGCACAAAACTCTTGGACGCCTGGGATCATCTGGTCTCCTGAGCTCACAGATGGTACACCGCTCCAGTCGAGACTACAGCCTTTTCTTTAGAACAGCTCTTTATAGGGCTGGGCCACCTCCCTAGGGAGGCGCCCAGGAGGCATCCTTCCCAGATGCCTGAACAACATCAACTGGCTCCTTTCAATGCGAAGGAGCAGCGGCTCTTCTCCGAGGTCTTCCTGAATGACTGAGCTTCTCACCCTATCTCTAAGGGAGACGCCAGCCACCCTCCTGAGCAAAACCCATTCCGGCCGCTTGTACCCTGGACCTTATTAGATCCTAAAGTGAATTTAGCTCAATATTAAATCATTTTAATAAAGCCTTTGCACTCAAAGAACATTTTTCTAACTTTCACAATCACTACAGGAACACTTATTTCTGGAATATTATTAGACCTCCATGTTGACTACACGTGAAAAGTACAATATGGCTTCATGTTAAACTTATTTAAATGATCCATCTGCATTTCCCTTGGGTAATCTGTCACGGTGGTCCAGGGCAGCCAGCATGACCCGAGCTTCATCAGCAATGCACATAACATCAAACACACTTTTTTAACCAGGGCAGCGGTTTCCAGATTACATTATGTGCTTACATAATTGCAAAAGGGTTCTCCAATATTTTCTCTGTTAGTTTTTTAAAATGACATCAGATTATTTAACAGAATGTGCCTTTGGAACATTGGATGAATGGTTGCTGATAATGGGAAATTTAGACATTGAATTAAAGATCGGCCCCCCCACCCAGATCAGATGGTTTTCTGTCCATAATGGAGTGGAATGGAAATTTGTAAGTGAGCCCAAACTTTTGACCCGTAGTGTATATGATCACTTCTTCTGCTGTTTAGTGTGGTTTGTGTCTTCTTCAAAGTCTCTAACAAATTAGCTGCACTGAAACGTCAGGGTGGGCAGGCACTGAGCTGTCACTCAAAAATACTCCCAAAACTAAGCCCCGCCCACGTGAGAGCTTTGTGTCAAAAGACAGATCATTGAGAAAGAAGTCGAGGGAACTGTACACAAAAGGACATATTATCAGACAAAATACCAATAGTTTACAACTACACAAATGTTTTGTTTGCAAATTTTAGTTTTAACCTTTGAGGTGACCATTTTTTTGTGTTTTTGTTTGATGCTTGAGAAATTTTGCTTGGAATTAAAGTAACAAAAATAATCCCATTATCCCATTTTTTGATCAGCGGTATGAACTCCATATTAGCACAAATATTGATTTAAAAATGCAATTTTTATTGGTTTAAAAATGGACTGACTAAATCTATGATCAGAACTGGGTCCCTGTAATATAATATTGTAATAACATAAACACTGTTGGACTTTCTAAGTACAGCCACACTTTATTTTATTTTTTTCATAAATCAATGTTGTTGTTCACCCTTTACAACTGTCTGTGTGTTACAAATATTTAAAACGAGCAATTTTGTCTTGACTTTGAAGTGTACTAAGATTTGTTTTTTTTCATTTCCTGGGCTTACAAGGTTTACCCTGACAGCAATGATTATTAAAATAGCAGACAAGTATTCACCCAAACTTTTCAATAATAGTTAGAGAATAGTTCCATAACCTTTAATGCTTTGCTTTTGTTTCCCTCTTAGTAAGTGACGTATCTTTTATATTTGATGCTGCAGAAACCCAATTTCCCCACAGGGATCTATTTATTTATCAAATGCTATCTAATGCTCTGTGTCATTACTTTGAATCTTGTCCTTGACTGTTTGTTGTGAGTTAGCTCTTCTCATGTATGAATTACAAAAGCATCAAAGCTAACTCTCTCAACTCCCGGCTCCATCCTCTCGTTCTTCTCTCCTCTGACGTCACGCAGGATAAACTCTTCAAACTTAATAACAGCAATGCTACAGCCATAAAAAATAAAATGGATCATTTTTATAATAATTAAATATCAGTACACAAAATGGGGATTGGTTTTTAGTTTTAAGTTGCCAACAGCACTCGGGTTCTATCACCATACAATATTATTTTGATTCTTTTGGAAAACAATACACAATTTTCTGATCTAAAAATTGTCCATGATAAGAATGTGATTGAATCCAGGTGCCTGTGATCAATATGAGAGGATATCCTCCATTTAACACAATCTGTTACCATCCATCCATTCATCCATCTTCATCCACTTATCCGGTAACAGGTTGCAGGGGGCATCAGCTCCAGCAGGAAACCCCAAACTTCCCTTCCCACCCAAATGGAAAGGTGCACCTGACCCCAGCGGTTCCTCCCACAGGTGGTGGGTCCATAGGATGAAGAGAAGGGTGCCATGTAGCTTTTTCGGGCTGTGCCTGGCCGGTCTCTGTGACAAACCTGGCCACCAGGCGCTCGCTGACTTGCCCTCTGTCTGGGCCTGGCTCCAGACGGGGGCCCCGGGCTTCCTCCGGGCAGGGTCACTCCCTCTCTGCCTTGCTCACTCACAGGGTTTTTAAAACTGTTGAAACAATCTGTTACATCTATATCAACTCACAAAAGCAATATGATTTAACAGATGTATAAATGATCCCCTCCAGACATCTACAGTAAATGAAAACTAAAATATTCTTTGTAGAAAAAGAATTAATAGAAGGTGGGAATTTGGAAACAAAGATGCATATGTATCAACATATTTTCGCTTTGCATTGATGTTGACCTCCCACCCTGAGCAATGGTTCTGCTCGAGGTTTCTGCCTCTTAACCCTTGTTTTGTCTTCCCGTCAAAATTGAAAATCAACACTTTTGTTGATGCTTCTTATCCATGTTTTTAACTTTTTTTTTACGTTTTTGTCCCTTTTTTCAACACTTTTGCTGCTTTCTTTCAATTTGTCACTTTTTTTTTAACTTTTTTAACACTACATGCCACTAACTTATTAACTTTACTTTCACAGTTATTTTTGGATTTTATGGTCAATAAACCTCATTTATAGGGAATTATACCTAATGTTTGAGTTAGAAAAGCAAAAAAAAAAAGGAATTATTTTAAATTAAAGGAATGTAAGTTGATGGATAATCACAGACTGGAACATGTCAACTTACAACACTATTTCAAAAACATTTTAAAATAATGTTTTCAAATGCTATAAAACTGAAAAAGACGCCCAAAATTAATGAAAGTAGAGATTTGTACATGCCAAAGAGCGTTGTGTGGAATCAATCATGTTATTTTAGGGGAATTAAAAAGAACATTGATTTAGGAAAAACGGGTCAATTTGACCCGAGGACATCATGAGGGTTAAAGGATGTTTTTTCTTGCCTCTGTGGTTTAGTGCTTGCTTGGTGGGAACTGTTGGGTTTCTGTAAATGACATCACAGAGTAAGGTCTAGACCTGCTCTTTTATGAAAAGCGCAAAGAGATAACTGTTGTTGTGACTTAGCGCTATATAAATAAAATTGAATGGAATTGAATTGAATTAAATGCCTGAAAATGAATAAATGTCTTAAAAACCCAATTTTTAAAATTTGATTAATTTATCAACTGGTTCTTTGCCTCGTAACGTTACTGCTCCAATGCTCCAAGACCATTACTGCAAAACCTCACCTCAGCAACTTGCTGCAAGTCGGTCTTCCACAGTACGGAAGTTGGTTCATTGCTGAGGCAATAGCACACATACAAATGGCTGCCGCTCTGGCCAATCTGCTATGGTGATTATAATGGAAATGGAATTTGTTTCTATGGTTACAGCTCCGTTTTAGTATGATGAAGACACAGATAAAAAATAAAAAAATAAAATGTATGCGCACACACACACACACACACACACACACACACACACACACACACACACACACACACACACACACACACACACACACACACACACAGCTGGGGCGGCTGTGGCTCAGTGGTAGAGCGTTTGCCTGCCAATCGCAAGGTTGGTAGTTCAATTCCTTGACCCTGCAGTCCCATGTCAAAGTGTCCTTGGGCCAGACACTGAACCCTGAGTTGCCTCCAGTGCTGCACATTGGAGTGTGAATGTGTGTGAGTGTTTATCTGATGAGCAGGTGGCACCTTGTACGCGGCCACAGTGTGTGAATGTATGATGTAAAAGTGCTTTCAGTAGTTGTTAAGACTAGAAAAGCACTATATAAATACAGCACATTTACACACACAGAGTTTAGCTGACTTTCTATATATTTTTTTCCACTTACAGTACATACTGCAATAAATGCAAATCAAAGCTACCCATAAACAAGATAAATGATTGTTTGTGCAGGGCTGTTCTACTTGAATAGAGCTCTCCTCTCCTTGGTGTTTTGACTGTTTGGGATATTATGCAAATGTCATTTCACAGCTAAAGATTCATAACTTTTAAGCTTTTATCAGAATTAATTTCACCTCGTGGTTCACCTTGTTAACACTTACAACCAGATCCCTACCATTTAGGTTTTGGCCTTGTATTTGGACTGATCCTTTAATGTGTCACTTTAAGCTTTGTGGGCAAGCCAAAACAATCAAAGGAGCTGATCTCTCACCTGGAACGATACAGCCGGGTGTGGCTCCAAATTCATAATATGAATAATAATGCAGCAAATCTAGCCCAAGGAAAATGTTACATTTTATTACAAAATACCAACATATTGTACACTTTTAACCTGCACCAAGTCTGTCAGCATGCAAACAGGCCCACAATGAAAATAATAACATCCTTATGTATTAGCGTGTGTGATTTTCTTTTACCGTGTTCACCATATTAGTTTAGCATGTTAGCATGGCAAAGATGAAGATGGTGCCAGATGATTTTCTTTTTTAGATAATTGTTTGATTTGTAATGGCCTTATAGGATAGTTTTGAAGACCGTTTGGGGGGGGCAACATGCACCAAAGCCACGGGTTGCATTCATACCAGTCAACTGCCAGGGACTCAGCCTATATACGCTCTACTGGGTGAGATTGAGGTCGCCCCGATAGACATTTATTTTGAGGGGGAGATTAATATACATATACTGAATAAACATGATTCTTTCTTTCCCCCTAAGCCCAAAAAGCAAAAGGCTCCCATGCAGTGGGTTAATAAGAGATCATTTCCAAATGTTTGAAATTCAGAACATAACTAGCAGAGTGTACAACGTTAAAATATTTATGTAATGTGTAATATTTATGACCAACCTTTCATTGCTAATATGATTACGTTCACATGATTGATTCAGATTTAATATCTTAAGCTGCTCTTTCGTTTCACTTGCTGTGGTAATCAAGGGTATTCTGGCACACTGTGTCATGCTGCACAGATTTTTGCCTTTTGGATGCCAGCCATCCTATTGTTGTAAAGAGTTTCTATAACTGAAGCAGCCAAGTCAAGGGGATAAGCTTCTAAAGCCCCTCTCCCTTCTGACACACACACACACACCACAGAAGCGTGTGTTTAAGCATTCTGATCTGTGTCCTTCTGTCTTCTTGTCTAAACACATGCTGTGGCATACTGGGGAACACACACACAAAGACAGTATGAATATGATGAATGTGTACGTCAGTGTGAACAAACACTGAGTATGCATGCATATGTGTGTTTAATTCTGCAACAGTGGAGCGCTGCTCCGTGTAATTAAAGAACGCCTCTGAATCTGTAACTGTGTTCTGTGTGATCTGTAACGGCACGGCCAAGATAACCAATAAGATTACATTAATCTTTCTCTGGTCTTTCATTGAATCACTTTTTCTGAACACACTGAGCCCAGAGACAGGCCTCTGCTGTACCCTGTATTCCCAGGACCAATACATTTTAGTTTGCATTTCTTCTTTCTTTCTTTGTATCCTAAATTACACAGTTGTCTTTTAGAAGTTTCAAAATATAAATAAGACCTGAGACAAATGCTTTCAGTTTAGGTTTTTCTAGCTAGTATTTTCTAGCCAAATTGATGTAACTATTATAGTATGTAGACAAAATGTGATAAAAATATCATAGTATAGTATATAAAAAAAAGTCCAGGAGAACATGCAAACTCCATCCAAAAAGACCTGCGCAGACTGGGAATCGATCCAAAGTTCAAAGTCTACAGTGCATTTTCCCTTTTGCTAGTTGCAGCAGTGCTAACCACTGAGCCACCATTCCACTGACTAAACTGTTGTAGTGTATTGTGCTCCAGTCAACACTGATAGCAGTTTAGTCTAAGATAAGCTAAGAGCTAATAAATCCATGAAGACGAGAACCGAGGGGGGGCGTGGACATGATAAAGCCAGGGGAGGGAGCAGCTAGCTAACGTGGCTAATCGCAAAGCCTTGTGCCTCCCCCGCCCCCTCGTTGAGTAATTCTAGCTAGCAGTACGGGCGGCTTCCAGTAGGGCTATCATTTCTGATAATTTCTGGAAAGTTCATCCTGAAATGCGATTGCTTCCTCTGTCTGTTTGTTTGGCATTTGGAGTCAGCAGTAATTAAATGTATACGCCCGATTCACATACTTTTTCTTTGCTTTCCTTGTCCGAAGTATCCAATTCCAGAGTAAAACGGAACGCAGCATAATTGGCACTGTCAAGCTCCACCTGGACACACGGGGAGACCAACTCCTGCTAACTGACATAAAAAGCGTCACTAACTGTGCGCTGCATTTGAATTTAGGGCGGGAAAATCACAATCAAATATGTCTATCAATCACCATATATCAATCACTATTGTTCTAGCCAGTCTTTAATAGATAGGAACATAACATACAGTCTATGAACCCACGCCTGGTCTCCACAGATAACAATGACATTGCTGGCTCAACAACATAATTATGTGTTCTTTAATTAAAGTTGCAGTGCGTGAGATTAATAGTAGAGCATCAATTACTAGTTGGGTCTCCCTGAAAGAATTTACGCTGAGCTAAATTAGTAGGTACTTGGAGAGCCTAACATAATTTGAAGTGGTACGCGGGGTAAAACGTTTGAGAAATCATTTTGGTTTTGATCCTAACCTTTATCAATAAAAATACTGAAAAGCAATGTAATACACAGACTGTTTCCATTTAAATGACCAAACACCAATGCAAATTATGTCACTATGGTTAGATGACATGATTTGGAAAAGATTAAAATAAACTAAATTGGTCTGACAGTAAGATGTGTTTGTTCTGCTTGTCCCTGTGGCAGTGTCTCTTTTCCGGCTTCTGAAATAATATCACTTCTACATTAAAAACTACATCCGCATCACTGTTTATTGGAGAGGCCAGAGAAGCTGTTAATCTTTAATATGAATATTACATGTAGTCACTGAAATAAATATTCCACTCTATGGAATGGACTGGTATAATATTTACACTCTTATTACAAATATTTAAAAAAACTGCCTCTTCAGATGGAGTAAGTTTTCTCTTCAATGAGCATACCCATTACTACATAAACCAGACATATCACAGACCCTTCATTAAACCCCTAGATTCTTTCTGCATAATGTATATGTTTCACTTTTAAGAACGAGGCGACGCTCACTCTTGGAATAACACATTTATTTCCTGTAGGAAATTAAAAACAGTTCAGATCAGTAGCTGTAGCATGTATACTTAAACTTGTAATCACGTACTGACTTTTTCTTCTGCGCTACTGGCATCAACTAATTTCATAACTCTTACACAATTACTATCAATGACAATACACTTTATAATCCACAGAACTCATACACTATTCAAACTTGGTACCATACTGGCTGTTGCTTCCACTGTTACTTTGTGTCAATACCCATGGTAAGTACCCAAATACGTGTTTACGTGCTCTTAAAGGGACTACAGGTAAACTATTTGGCAAGGGACCATAGCTACAAAGATACTTTGTAGTCTGTATGTCTTATCGTGTCAAATTACTCTTTTACAACAAATACACACACACACACACACACACACACACACACACACACACACACACACACACACAGTTAAGTGATGCATAAATCCAAATGACATAAAAACATGAAAATAATACTCCAGACTGAATAATCTGTGAACTTGTCTTATTACTCACACTGTCTTCAAACCTATGTGAATTATGCTTTTTTTAAAACATATTTAAGAAATATACAGTGACAGTTACAAACAATACACTGAAAGGATAACACGTCCCAGGGCCAAAAAAATAAATAATATATAACAATGTTTTTACAAATAATAATTAAACAGAGTAAAAACGGGAGGGAGGAAGACCAAACAACACACGCAGAAACAGACAGACACACAGACAGGAACAAGACAAAGGACCAAACACTTGCGCAGAGTCACCGTCACCGCTACGTGTCCAGAGTCGTCCTTGGGGCATCATTTATCTGTGCCATGGACAGTTCCAAATAGACCACATCCAGGTAGGAAAGGGTCCAGGTGCGGATTGATGGGTGTGTGGTATTTTCCAACGGGTTGCAATCATTCTCTTAGCAGCTGTAATTCCAGCAAACTCAGCACGCTTCAGAGTTCCAGAGAGCTAAAAGGCCATTCAGAGGTCATTCAGAATCAAGACCTTAACTGTAGCAGGCACAGTAACAAAAAACAAGGCAGAGATTTTGGATGCAATTCTGTTCCAGAACTGACCAACCATACCACAGTTTTTTGTTTGCATGGTAAATAACTTACGAACAGGATGAATGGGCAAAGGCCTCTACCACGGGGACACTGTGTGCGTTGAGTGCCTACTGCAGGTAAAAGAAAATGGAGGAACGTGGTAGATCGAATGCGTTCTGCAAGTCAGAGAATGGTAACAAGCCAACTTTGCTAAAAATTTTATTTAAACAACAAACTCCCCTTTTTTCCCATTGTGGGGCTGTTATCGGCCTCCCACCAATCAGGAGTGCTGTATTATTGAATATAGGGGAAAAAGTTTGCCAGTTAGAAGCTACACAGCAGCATGTTTCAGCTAATCTCCAAATATTGATAAGATGTGAAATCGTCCCTATTTGGCTCTTACAGCTGCCCTCACACCACCTGGGCCGTGTGCCGATGATGCTCTTGTTGCTTTTACAGGGCCAGGGACAACAATGACTAGAAATTCTGAGAGTCTTCATGAAATAACCCTGACTTTATTTCCCCTGTCATTATAAGAGGAGGAAATCATCATGGGAGAGATATTACTTACATTTCAAGTAATGTATTATTCATCAAATTCTGAAGTGTGTTTGTGTGTGTGTGTGTGCGTGCGCGGACCAGGTTCAGCATGTTCCAAAGTTTAGTCCCAAAATACTCAGGCCTCATCCAAAAGCTGGCCCCAGAAAGGCCAACATTGGAGGAAAAGGACCACTGAAATTCTCTATGACACCCCTGTAAAGGAGACCACTGAAAAGGAAGATCATGGCAGAGAAAAAGGAAGGACAAAAAAGAAAAGCACAGAAGACACCCAATGCTTGGTGTGCGAAAAATGGTTGTCAAGGCCATGGTTGAGAGAGAAATGGGTGTCTTGTTCCAGGTGTAGCATGACACATTGAGTGTACCGTGGTGGAGACAGCTACACATGCCATCATTGTGAAAAGGACGCCTGTACAGTTGAGCTGTTTCACTACTACTACTACTACTACTATGGGTGTTATAGTTTGATAATTGTCTACAAGCTAATGAAATGTCATGGGGCATGTCATGTGGAAATTCACTTCTTTCAGTACCTATTTTTGTGTGAAGAATCAAAACGCAAATCGTGTCTCAAATGTACTCAGTCTACCCTATATAATTTCCTGCCACCACTTGGGGGGGCTACTTTATAAACCGCTTATGTGGTTTGTAGTAGAGGATAGGAATAAACAACTGATATGGTTGTGTGGTTTGGAGGACTTCTTTAGTTGATGACTATACGGTCTCACATTACCAGACCTTCCTCCACAGCGCTGCGGAGGAGGGTCTGGCTATTCCACACACCATTTTGGGATGGTAGAAGGACGTGCTGAGCGCCGCACGGAGCCACAGTGCTGTTGCAAAATAGCCCTGAAAAAAACTCTGATTGGACAGATAGTCTAGCTAGCTGTCTGGATTTACCCTGCAGAGATCTGAGGACCAGGTATCCATAGTCATCATGAATCGACTGGCCAAAAAGAACATCCGGCAAAATTTCCGACGGCCACGAGGCAATCTCGGAAACAGAAGGTCGTGGATGTAGAATAATGAATAGAGAACATAGACATTTAACCCTTGCGTTGTCCTCCCAGGTCAAAAACTGACAAAATTTGAAATTTGTGTCCCTCTTTGAGACTTTTTCAGTCTTCACATTCACTAACACCACCTTACTAGTTCTACAGTACTTTTTGGAATTCAGGGTCAATAACCCTCCTTCATATAGAATTGTACCTAATATTTGAGTTACAAAAGCAGAAATTATGAATAATTGTACTACTGGTAAAGTTCAGAGGAACACACAGATGAGTTTAGTCAGGAAGGAAAGGTTTCAACTGTATTTGCAAAGAGCGTTGTATAAAATCCAATCCATTTTTTGTGGACATTTTTTAAAGGGGTCAATTTTGACCCGAGGACAACATTAACACCATTTTGATCGTCTCTTATGTTGATTATGTTGGCTGGACAGTGAGATAAATTTCAACCCTAACGTACCCCCCCCCCCCCTATTCCAAGGTTAAAATAGGCTCTTGTATATGGTGCTTTGGTGAAAGCAGTATTACAACAAAAGTATTATCTGTCTGTTTTGGTTTTAATATGCAGATGTTCCTTCTTCTGGTTATGTAATGTATATTTAAGCATAAATAAAAACACAATTGTACAAAGAGATATTGTCCATCTGGATTTTTTCCACCCTCTCTGTCTTCATGAAAAAAAGCTGAGTGAACTGAGAGGTCAGAGAAGCGCTCTGTAATCAGAGAGACAGGATTCTTCTGTTCTGAATTCAAACCAGTCTGGGATTTTAATGTTCCAGAGGGACGGATTGTCCTAGTTGGATGGCTGAAAGTTTCCCTACTGAGACTAACAATGTCATTAAATTCTGCAAGGTTCCATGGGTCTGAAGTTTAGTTGCTTAGAAAAAAGTGTTTGGAAATGTTTAAAACTCTTGAGTAATACTCATAGCAGCAGAAGGAGAAAAATCTGTTTTGCATGAAAGTCAAAAAAATAAAAATACAATAGATTTTGCTAAGAAATATGGAAGTACATATTTTAGCACTTTAATTAGGCCACAAGCGCCGACAGCAGTGAAGACCCCATTGAACCTGAAGGAGGCTTTTTTTCACTTTTTGAGGTTTAACAAATTCAAAATCTTACCAAAAATTCGGTGAAAAATTACGTATTTTAATGGTTCTGGGCACACAAAAATGGCTTGCTAGCGACCCCTACAAAGTTAAAATAATTGGAGTCCCTGCAGTGCGTTAAACGTCGACTAACGAAATGTGGTCCACGTACTGTGTGTAGCATAAGTAAAAAGCTCATTGGAGTCCACCATTTTCAATTAAAAGTTTGAAATGAGTGACATTTTCACCTAATTCTTTAACGAACTCCTCCTAGAGATTTTATCTTATCAACTTAAAATGTGGTCTTTGTTATCTTGAAATGTTAAAGAAGATATTTAAAGAAAACCTTTCGTCATAGGGCATGGCCGTGGCGGGGGCAACCATTTTGTGAGTTCCGCCATTAAAACCGGAAGTGTGTGTAACTTAAGTGTACATTGTCCAATTGGCTCAAAACCTTTCATGAGTCATAAGACTAACCCTGAGGAAATTTACTGGCCAAAATTGACTCAAAGTCATATCAACCCCTAGTGTCAACAGGAAGTAGAGCTGAAAGTCAAGATGCTATACTTTAACAATCTCCTCCTAGATATTTCATCTGATGGACTCTAAATTTAGTCTGTACCATGCTGTTATATTAATCTGTATTTTGATCATTTATGAATCAAGAAAGAAGTTGACATTTCTCAAGTTTGACAAGGGTCCAGGCCTGACAACAGCTATAGGCCAAAATTGACTTTTGCAAGATTTAAAGATAAAAAGCCTTTATTAGATTGGACAATTGTAGATACAAAATGCGGAGAGAAGGTGATTAACCTTCAGTGAAGGGCCACAGGTTGGAATCAAACTTGCTGCCACTGTGAAAAGGACTGAGCTTTGGTATTTGGGGCGCACGCTCTAACAAGTGAGCTATCCATGCCGTTTTGTATACTCAGTGTGAAGGTTGTGTAGCTCATTTTCATTTCCAACCGCCGCTTTGCCCCTCAGCAACTTTTATGGACCCACAAGTTTAAATATTAGCCTACATCCAGTATATACCTTTAATGTCTTCCCAGTTTAACTTACATTACTATTAAACAGAAATATCATTGTTCAGTCAACCCGTTCCAACATTACAGGCAAAAACAAACACCATGGAATTTAATCTTGGAAAAAGCCAAATATTAACACAATGACTAAGCCATCAACAATGAATACATCATACATCAGTTATTTTCCAACATTTATGCCTATTACATAAAGCTATTGCCTCTTACAAGCATTACTCCAGCTTCCTGGCTAGCTTTTCTTTCACTGTCTTATTTTATGGTGCACTGGCAGGCCATTTCAGTCATATTGAAAATGAGTAGATTGGCTTAGCGGCAATCTTATTAAAACCTCTTAATCTCAATTCAGTAATGTGCTTAAAGCTTGTGAGCTGTCCTTTTAGTTAAACTGAGCTGTCAATCATCGCTCTCATGTGAAAGCATGACTGACACACACATACATACAGTAGACATCTAACTTTCATCTGTCTATTATTTTAAAACCATGACTGATAAACTAATCTACAACCACACACACACACACACACACACACAGTATGAGACTAAAAACTATGCGTTACACTCTTGAGCATTCTGATTTGAATAA
>NC_048416.1:5145222-5177290 GCF_013103735.1 Etheostoma cragini
ACCCCTAAACACTTTAATAATGCACTCAAAAAGAGAATCTTAACATTTTTATTTTTCACAATTGGTTCACCCATCACCTGTGACAATCCCACAGTCCAAATACCAAAAACTAACCCGTTTGAGCCATAAGCATATCAGATTGTCTGACTTGTCTTATCTTCCAATCTTATATAGTCCAATCATATAGTTCACCCTAAACCAGTGGTTCCCAAAGTGGGGTACAGGAACCCACAGGGGTCATTAAAAGGGTTTCAGGTGGTCCCCAGCAAAAATGGGACTCATTTATTTTAACTACATTTCCATCAATAATTCCATCCAACAAGTTGGAACCGAACCTGCAGCCGCCACGACGGTGACCCAGCCTCTGTACATTGGGTGCACTCTCCACCAGGTGAGCCACCAAACCGCCCATACACTTTTATTTGATAAAACATTTAAAAGTAACAGCCCTATCAGATGGGGGACCCTGTGACAAAATCTTATCAAATAGGGGTTTGTGGTTTTAAAGATTAATTTGGGGCTTTTTCAACTTTAATGGACAAGAGAGCTAGGTGAGAGACATGCAGGTAATTGTCATCGGTCAAAATCAAACCCTAGACTCTGCGTCAAAGCAAAAGCCTCAACGTAAATGTGCGCCTGCTCTAACCACTGACCCTGCCCAGCAACACAAATGTTGTGTGTTTTAACTGAAAATGTATTGAAGTGTGTGTGCTCACCAAAACACGCAATAAATTGGATGATGGATATTCAGCTTAGCCATGTGTTGAACAAACTAAGTGAATAATGCCCAGTTGTTAAAAAGTCTAGAGCAGAATCCAAGCAATGTATAAAATAAGTTATTAGTAGAACCCTGATCTCTTATGAATGTTCATATACAACTAATTTATAGTTACCAATAGGTTTAGGAAAAAAGCAACACAGCAAAATCGCAGAAATATAATATTGATCGTTAGTGATGATTACACAAAGCTACTGGAACTTTTGGTTTAAACACAGAGCACCATCTAGTGGGTTCAGACAATGCTTCCTGGAGCTTCATTTGGACAACAGTTACTGTCAACTTAGTCATATTTCTACTTTGTATTCAAACCTCATAGGTAAACCTCCAATAACTTGTATGTCATTTTTTTAACAATATTTTTTTTTCTATTTGGAGTCAGGGGAAACAAGTTGTGAACACAGTTGCTTATTTACACATCGATCAGACTTGTGGATCAACATTAGCATTCATTTGGAGTCATGTTTCTGTCCACATGATGAATGTATGTCCAATATTCACTCTCTCTTAGCTCTGTTCTTAATCTCCACCAACTCTTGAGGGACATATGTGTCTCTTTAGCTGCTAAATAAATCACTATGATCACCCGCTATACTGTCTATGTCTGTCTGCTGTTTGGTACATAGCCGGTTGTGTACAGTGAGGAAATTTTTTTATTGCTAAAGATTATTTTTGGGGCTTGAGCTATAGCTTGGGCTATAACTTGAAAACAGGAAAGGGGAGTGAGAGGAGGGACAACATGCAGCAAAGGGCCACGGGTCGCTGCCAAGGCCTCAGCCTATATGGGGCACATACTCTACTGGGTGAGCAATGAGGTTTAGAAAAAAAAGTCTGAACAGCTGCCTGTTGCGGCCAGTAAAGTAAACATTAAAGTAGCACCTCGACGGCTTAAACGAGGAGTTGAAACTGACTGCAATCCTTGTGTTGTCTTTGGGTCAAATTTGACCGGTTTACAACAACTTTCTCTATCAGAAAATAACGTTGAAAAAGTTAAAAATGTTGAAAAAAACTACAAATGCAGGAAAAAGTCAACAAAAACATTTTTTTTTCAAACACTAAAAAAAGAACCAAAAAAAGTCAGAAAAAGTGCAACAAAACACCAAAAAATTGGAAAAAATCAACAAAGAAATTGTTAAAAGATTGACTTAAACATAATTGAAAAAAAAGTCAAAAAAGTGACAAAAATGATTTAAATTGGTAAAATGTTGAGAAAAGTGTAGAAAAAGAACAACTGTTAAAATTTCAAACCACAAAAACACAAAGTTGCAGGTCGACGGAAGACACCATAAGGGTTAAAGCTCTGTAAAGCTGAGGGGAGCGGCAGATTCTGGTAAAAATTCTCTGTACGTTCATCACTACGAGTGGACCCCTTTCACATTGTAATTTGTTACGTCGCTATCACAAAATATTAATTATAGCCCTTATGCCTCGAAATGACAGTGTATTTTGACGTTTGATTTGGTTTTGTTGGCCCTGTCCCATTCAGTGTCAGGTCTTTTTAAACTTTTCTTAAGTTTAGAGATACAGTGTTAGTTTGAATTCCTGTGTATGTGGATCATACAGCTCAGAAACAAGTCTTGAACCGCTTGCCGGCTTCACAGTCCCAAACTGAGCTGCCGTCTGTATCCGCTAAACTCTGTTACAAAGAAAACAAGGACAACTAGAACTGCAAGCAGTTATGCACGCCCAAAGCAAGCAACCAATATGCCTATTTGGAAATTAAGTGTATTTCACCATTGAAAAGTAAACCTCTGTGTATGGATGCCCGCTCTACCAACTGAGCTATTCAGGCGCATTTGTTTTCTTAACTAAAACTATTAATGGTAGGCTCAAACTGTTAATACCAAACATTTAGCCTACCTAGTAAAGAGTAAAAAAAGGCCTTATAAGCACAGTGTAGGCTACTTAAATTTCACTTTACATTTGTTTAACATGGAGCTTTGAATTTTTATATAATGCTGGATGGCTTAATGAATAATAAATCAACATTATTAATTTATTATGTTTTGTGAGTAATATCTAAATCTGCGACATAACCAGTAGCATTTCTCTGTCAAGTAAATGTAATAGTAAAATGTTTTCCTCTGAAATAGATGTAAACAGGAAGTCAGTACTATCCAGTTGAGTTGCATTTTTAAGGTGTTTTGGGGGCTTCTGTGAGTTATTGTGGGATTCTATTGAGCTTAACAGTCCCGCCCCTCCTCTGTTAGACTTTGGGTTTCGGAAGTAAATTTCCCATTCGTTTATCCCATTGACATCTGGAAAACTCCATATGTAAAGAGTTTTAGACTATGCCGTAGGCTAACCAGCTACCGCATGACTGTTACGTGTGGAACTAGATTGAACCAAAATGCAGAAAACACAGAGACAAAAATTATAGTTTAACCGGTTTATTCCAATGTCCAAGTCTGGACTGATCATAAGAATCTTGCGTACATTCAGTCGGGGAAGCATCTGAATTCCCGTCAAGCCAGGTGGGCCCTATATTATTTTTTATTTTTTGGGGACGATTACATTTTTCCCTGTCTTATGGATGTATCTTATCAGTAGCACGTTGCGACAGTACTGCACCTACCCCAGTTTCAGATGCGTCCACCTCCACGACAAACTAGCAAGTGGGGTCGGGCTGCACCAGAATGGGCGCGGAAGCAAAGCAGTGATTCAGATTCTCAAATGCTGATTCAGCTCCATTAGTCCACTTGAAGGACTGAGAAGTGGAGGTAAGAACGGTGAGGGGCGCACCAAACATGCTGTAGTTCTTGATGAACCTCATATGAAAAGTTGGCAAACCCCAGGAATCGCTGCAGCTGTTTATGAGTAGAGGGAGCTGGCCTTTCCTTGACCGCAGAGACTTTGACAGAGTCCATTCGTAGCCCCTCGCGCCATTATGTACCCCAAAAAAGAAGTGTTAGAAACATGAAACTCACATTTCTCCATTTTCACAAACAGATTGTTCTCCAGTAAATGTTGCAAAACCTGGCGCACATGTAGCTCATGATGCTTAACCCTTGTGTGGTATTCGGGTCAAACTGACCCATTTTTCATTTTAAGAAGAAGAAAAATGGGTACAAGTTACATTTTTTCTAACTGAAAATCAACAGCCTTTCCTTATTTTCTGTAATAAACATGTGTTTCTGACTCAATTCAGAACATTATTCCGGATATGATCACTTATGTTTTTCCATGGTGGATTTTTAACATGAATTATACCCTTATGATAAAAAACAAATCCCATTTCCATTTAATTGTGTGCTAGTAGAGACTGATTGCATTCCCTAAACCTGTATGACATCTCAGTTGTTTGAAATTAATATAAAGAATTTAATCAAAATAGTCAATTTGACCCGAGGCACACGAGAGGGACCCGAAGAGAAGACAACACAAGGGTTAAGAGATCTGGAATGTATCACGATGTCATCCAAATATACAAAAACAAAATGATTGAGCATGTCACAAATTACATCAATAATCAATGCCTGGAACACTAGGGGTGCATAAGACAGCCCAAACGTCATCACCAGATACTCAAAATGTCCCAAGGGTGTGTAAAAGGCTGTCTTCCATTCATCTCCTTTCGATACGTACCAGATGGTATGCATTTTGAAGGTCCAGTTTAGTGAAGATAGAAGCGCCGTGTAGAGGGTTAAAAGCAGAACTTATCAATGGCAGTGAGTATTTGTTCTTGATGGTGAAGTTGTTAAGGCCACGAGCATGTAATGCCAGCATGTAGTACCTTTAAAAGACCCTCAAAATAAAACCTGAAAATAACCGTAAAATATAAAACAGCTGGTACGTTAGCTATAGCCTGCTTTTCCCAGTGTTTAGATTGAGTTAACATGATTTAAAACTGAATCAAGCTGTCAGCTAGCGATTAGCCAAATGTTCTGTTAGCTAAATTAATGTTAGCTTCCCGGGAGAGACATTGCTAATAAAAGAGATTTATCTCCAAACAAGGTTGGTGCCCCATAACTCGTGGCATCTATTTGAGTTTATACAATTGCTTAGTCATGTGGTTGCTGGTTTAAAGTCAACGGTTACGATTATACTCCAACTGTCAATAGAGAAATTGCATTGTATTTTTACTCTATATTTATCATATCTAAACATCACAATAAATCTATAGCTGTTTGGGGCCACACCATGAGCCAAGTAATTGACTCGTTCCCGAACAGACATGTTTTGAACAGGCACTGCTTTAGTACAAATGAAGTTTGTGTGTGTGTGTGTCTGTGTGTGCGGCACCAAGCCAAATCAGTTCAGCCCCACCAACCATTAAATTTCTCACTCACTCATGCACGCATGCATGCACGCATACACACTTACACACACACACACACACACACACACACACACACACACACAAATAGATATTTGCAGGAAGAGCGTTATCAATCTCTTTGGGTTTTCTTTCGTTGATTCATGGGTAAGGTAGAAGAAGTGTGTGTACGGGTATATGAAATACATCAGTGAGCCACTGACTCACAGCAGCGGCCTAAATGGTCAAGAGAGTTTTGGTACATTGGGCCACTGGTCAAATTATTCACTTTGTGAAGAAAACTCAGACGCTGATTTAGTTACCTGTACACTTTGTCAATGGACATTTGGAAGCTCTTTACAGGCTGTAAATGGGATTTGACAATCATTCATGCCAAAACATCCACAGCCATGAAGCTAATTATATTTAATGTGTCCTCTATTACTGATACACAGGTTCCACAACTTTTGGAAAAGGACATACATCAGTTTGGTTTTTACTTTATGTGCATGGATTAAACAAGAGGAAAGGAATTAATTAAGTAGCTCACAGTTTTCCTTTTTAAATGATGCATAATTTGACTTCATTAGATTTTCTTGGAGGGAGAGAAAATTAAAATGTCTCTGTTGGACCTGACATTGCCATATTTAGAGTCATACTGAGTAATAACACCAGAGGAGTAAAGCTTTTTTTTTGACTCTCGTATAAATTATCTCTTGCTTTCTGCTTGTGGCTTCTCTGCTCTCTCTAGAACCTAAATTGTACATGGAGAGAAAATTTCTTTTTGCAGAAACTGTGATTATGAGCAAAATGTACCTAATATGTAATTTTATGGAAATCCTAAAAGCGCCCATTTTTTAGGTTCATAATTGTATTTTGAGGTTGTACCAGAATAGGTTTACATAGTTTCCTTTAAAAAAAACACCATATTTTTGTTGTAATGCACATTGCTGCAGATCCTGTTCTCACCCTGAGTGTTTAGGTCTCTGTTTCAGCTACAGAGTGAGACATTTCACTTCTATACTATCTTTGTTGGGAGTCACACATGCTCAGCAGCTAGGAAAGATCACATCATCTAGATAACTCTTTCTCCAACTTTGTCCAGTCCAAGGCAGGATTAGCTGGGAACTTCTTCTAGACAAGGGCCACTTGTGGAATACCTACAGAATAGTGACAGGAAGTAGTTCTTTTGGAGATTATGGTCAACTAGTGGGTGTTTTGCCACTAAGAACGAGCTAGCATGCTAGCACTAGCATGCTACGGTTTGCCACCTATTCTCAGCTGGTGACATAGAAAGCTGTGCTGATGTGGATCACCTCACCCAGAGACTGAAGGCAAAGAACATTCAGATTTCACTCAAAACAGCATGGATTTTTTTTTCCAAGTTTGTATGTGTGTGGAATCACCAGAGACACAAACTAACACCCCAAATCCCAGTAAAGTGGTTTTCTTCATAATATGGGCACTTTAAAATGTCTAAGGTGTAAAATACATTGATTTATACCTGTTTACAATTGTTGAGAGACACAGAAGTTCAAAAGACACACTTGAAGTGGCCAGAAGTAATGACCTCTGGCCTGAATTTATTTGTAATGAAAACATATCTGAAGTTACAATATATTGAAACAGTTGTACTTCCTTCAGCTGCAAGTCATTAAATGTCTGACACAGACTACTCCTATATTGCCATAATTGACTCTGTGAACTAAGCGTTCTGGTTGCAATGCCAAGCAGAAGCATTTGAAATGGAGTGGCAGAACGAAATTATCATTATGGACCCATA
Organism: Etheostoma cragini; assembly: GCF_013103735.1. Taxonomy (NCBI): domain Eukaryota; kingdom Metazoa; phylum Chordata; class Actinopteri; order Perciformes; family Percidae; genus Etheostoma; species Etheostoma cragini. The sequence goes on from NC_048416.1 coordinate 5,152,039, forward strand.
ACTGAGAGGTCAATGGATTGAAACAATCATCTGCTAATGGATAATTTTGTCAAACTACAGGCACTCCATCTCATTCATCCAAACCCTCATTGCCAAGTTTACAGACAATTAGGCACCCATTGCCCCAAATGTCTCAACTGAGACGTCTTTCCATGTTGCTGCTGTAGTGGACACTGTAGATGTGTATCAAGCGGCTGTGCTGTAGCAGCTTTTGACTACACTTTGGGGTAAAACTTTATTTGAAGGGGTGTCCATGAGACTGACATCACACTATCACAACAAGGACATGACACCTGTCACGAACATGAAGGAGTCTTTTTGAATGTTATTGTTACGTGTCATTAAATGCAAAGTTGTTTTTATTTTGACAACTTGACATTAAGAAAAGCATTATAACCTGTGTGTCCTAGCAGGCATAATTATCAAATTTAAAGAAACAATAAAGCTTATTTAGGTTTCCTATTTAAGGCCATTATGACATATTTCTAAAAGGTTAAGTTGGCCAGGTTAATGTTAAGTTGTCGTAACAAAGACATTGACAGGTCATGCTGTTTGCTTAATGTCAAGTTGTCATAACACTAACATCTCAAACAATGTAAACTTTGCATTCAAAATGTCATAATTTATTGAATGGCATGGAATTACGGTGTCATGTCATGGTTGTAAAAAGTCTCATGTCAATTATAATGCCCACCTCTTCCTTTTGTTATTCTGCCCATTCTCCTTCATTTAAAGACTCATCATGGTTGTGACATTGTTTAATGGGTGAAGATGTGACAGAACCGTGAGCAAAGAAAAAAGTTGGCTGCTCTCTGCCAGTGTGGCCTAGTGGTCCAAAGTGCTGACAGTCGCTTATGCGTGGGTTCTAATCCCACTGCTGCCAATCAGATGGGTCTCTGTGACCTTAATGAAAGGCAAAGGTGATTACACTGAACCTTTTAGGTCTTTCCTATTATAGTTGGTTGACTGTTAATCCTGCGGGATTTTTGTCCAAAAATGGAGCAGCAATATGATTCAATAAGGTCATCCTGCGGCCGCGGGTTTGAATCAGTCCTGCGGCCCTTTGCTGCATGTCATTCCCCCTCTCTCTCCCCTGTCACGTTTAAGCTGTCCTATTAAATAAAGGCTTAAAATGACAAAAACAAATCTTTAAAAAAAATTCAGGTGGATTTAAAGACAGTGATATTATGACTTTAGTTCCCTGTCAGAATAGGCTGTTTGACAGCAGCATTTTGACGCTAAAGCATGCTTTCTTCAACCAAAATTTGAAAGTTTGGGTTTGAATACATAAGGTACACTTATGGGAGGCTACAGAATGATATACAAAAACTCAAAAACTGTTAATAAGGGAGTCTCCCTTCAAGATAACGCACACATTTTAGCTACAATGAGGAGTTGGCAATGTGGTCCTTACCCGTATATCTCCACAACGAAGCTTTTAGTCCAAGTATCTTTACAAGTGATTAAAAAGTCTAGTCTAGAGCAGAGTGGTGCAGGAGAATGTTTCTAGGCCAATGATCCAGAGGTGAATAGATTGAAACTTCTTGGATCGTCTGCTACTTTTTTAAGGCTCCATGCTCTAAATAATTAAACTAATTCCTAAAATATTGGAGTTTATAAGCATTTTTTTGATTGTGACAATAAAACAGGATAAAATCCAACAAAAACTAGTAATTTAAACACCCTGTTCTGCAGTTGCTCTACATAGATTTATAGCGCAAAAATGCCCCAAAAAATAATGATATATAGGGGTACTGTTGTATCAACATGTACTTAAAATCTAAGTAAGCTGGAACATATAATACATATAGTGTAGCTTGCTAGGTTGAACTTTGGTCAATTCTGGTTTGTTTTTAAATATGCTATATAAATGAACTTGATTTTTATTTGATTTGATAAATATGAAAATATCAATGACTGAACTGATATGACATCAAAATCTAAATTATTAATTGTTTCCATTCAGACTCTATTGTTTCTTTGAATAGGCAACACGCTACTGTATGAGGACTTCCATTACTGAGAGTAAACTTGAAAGCTGGCTTTATTATCCTACTTCACTAGATTTTTACAAAGGCCAGTTCCTCAGGGTGGGTTTTATCCTGATTTCATAAAATCAGATTTTAGGCTTAAAGTTCCCATATTATGAAAAAAACACTTTTTCTGGGATTTGGGGTATTTTTTGGATCTGTGATGCTTCCACATGCATACAAACTATCCATGCTGTTGTGAGTGAGATACAGGTTTCTCTCCAACTCATAACAAAGATACAATAGAAGAGAGATGTATCACTCTGTAGCTAAAACAGAGACCTAAACACACAGCGTGAAAACAGGATCTGCAGCAATGTGCAGTTCAACAAAAATTTAGAGTTTTTTGAAATTGAAACCTTGTAAACCTGTTCTGGTACAACCTCAAATAACAATTATGAACCTGAAGATTTGTTTAAGAGCTGGCTCTTACAATGGGTAATACATCAAGAATAACCACAGGTGGTACCAAAAGATCACAGAGGCCCTCATCTTATGCTTGAAGTACAAGACATGTTTTTGTTTATTGTAGTTTTATAAAATGGCTATTTAAACAAAAGATAAAGAAAAGAAAATCAATTGTGGAAATATTTCAAGGAATGGTGCCACTAAGAATCTCATTTGTGAAGGCTTTGTGCAGAAAGTGTAGCATGATACAATAGTAGAAGGTCCCTAATGGTCTCACTAATGAAACAGAGGCTGATTTAATGACTCCCCAAAGATTATAGGAAAATTCTGTGATGAACTTGCTGACTAATATTGGTCTTTGATTAAGCTGCTATGGATATTTTGGATGGCATACTTGGACCAATTAATGTGAAAAATGAACAATTATGCTTCACGTTTACTGCCTAAACTTGATAGTTATTCTAAAGGTAAAAAAATAAAATAACATTAGCATATGATGGCATTGTCTTTTTTTCTTTGACAAATAGTAAGTTAGTAAAATACAGTAATTGTCAACAAAACAAGCAGCCCAGCTTGATAGGTGATTGGTGATGTTGTAACTGCCTTTTAACTGTCAAAAAAGGTATCCCTTTACGGCTCCTGTATTCAGGTGTGCTTAGCAATCTGCTATGCGGCAGAACATGTAAACTGTAGCAGCTTTCAATGTTTCTCTCACAGAAAATATACTGTGGTCAAGCTCAGTGTCACTTGCATCTCTGAAGCCTGTGGTAGTGAGTGAGCAGTAAGCGATCGTCCAGAGAGGCAACAACTCTGTGCTGTGTTTTCACGGTGTAGTGCAGAGAGATGTTATCCGCCGTGAGCACGTCTATTTTATTTTGAAAATTATCCGGATGTATTGTTTTCTTTCTGTGCTCCACTTCCTGTCCCGCACTATCTGCCGTGTGCTAAAATGCTGTGGAGCTCTCTAGCGTCCACCAAAAATAGAAGCTCTGCGTATCTGCTGGATCGTTGGAGCTGGGACGGAGTAAGGATGCACAGTCAGGGGAAAAACACACATTGACTTTAATGGAAACCTAATGACTCCGCCACCATTCCGGAGCAGATCCACAGCCGTTACGCATCCGGTGGAAATTGGGGGTGACGGACAATAACTTTAAATGACGGTGGTAGCCACTGAAATGGAAATATTCATGCTGCTACTTTGGCATCCCCATCATAAGCAAAGCACTGGCAACAGAAACAGTAAATTGTGTTTGTACTGAACAGTCTTTGCACAGCAAAGGACATTTAAAATAACTAACTCTTTGTGGTCCAAATCATTGGATGTGGGTTTGAACAACAGTACACAAACTCGTTCGTCGTGCCAGCTGGCAAAAAGGTTATAAAAACAAGGGAAAGATGGATTTTAAACAGATCTGATGTATGACGCATGCAACGTAGTTCCAAATCTAATTGTATAAGAAAAGCAGAGCAATAATTTGCCAGACAGGATGTAAACACACACACACACACACACACACACACACAAACACACACACAAAGATAGATAGCCCCAGTCTTCCCCTGTGTATTTTAGAAACAACAGAGCAGAGTGAGCATCCACAGGGCCAGATGGCAAAAAAGCAACATCATTATTCAGACCATTACCTCAGCTAATTGAGGCACTACACACACCTCACACACACAACACATATGCATACGCATATGCATATGACTTCATCAGCTTTACACAACTCTGTCTCACACGTGCACACACATACAGTACATAATGTATGGTCTGCTCATCTGCAGCCACAGATGTGCTGTCGATGGATTTGTAATATACAGATCATAAGCATGGATATTCATATCGATATATTCATTTACATTCATAGCGATGTTCCATTAGAATTGCAACCCCTTATTCACACATCAGTTCCTTACCAAGCACACTAGTGCATCAGAACCTTTTGAAATCAGGTAGACTTCAAAACTAGTAAGGCTATCATTCACCTATAGACTCATCTATAGTGGCCTTGTTTAAGATAGATTGAGATGGATCTGTTAGACTAATCCGAAGTGGCAACATCAAGAAACAAGAAAAAAATAGTTTTAAGTCAATAATCTAAATAATTATTTCCATTGGATTAAACTTAAAAGTTAATGTCAAGGGTTTTTGCCTTTACATGAGAGAGGGAGAGAGAGAGAGAGAAAGAGGGAGAGAGCCTGTATTATTTGCATTATAACAAAAGGAGGGCTGGCAACCAAAGGTAAAGATACAAAGAAGCAACACTTGGCTTTCTGCTCAACAACCAATCTGGTGAGGATAGTGTCAAAATATATGTCACCATTAAACAAAAATAAATTCTAGTTAAAAAGTGATGAAATCAAAGAGCCTTGCATTTCTGATGATACACAAAGTGTCATCTTTTTAAAGCTCAATAGCAAAGGGATTGGTTTGAAATGTTTTATATAACTATGTTATTTAGAGTACAAATTACTTCAGTCAGTACAACACATTTACTCTGTTCTGGCTTGTGCAACTTATTGTAATTTCTACATTCAACAATCTTCTCATATTTTCTTAAAATGTGACAGTTATGGCCACTAAGTGTGTAGCAATGGCAGTTTTGATCCACAGGAGCTAAATGGACACATCTATAAAAAAACAAGTTCCTTATTTTAAGACGGTCTCTGTCTCATTCTGTCAGAGAGAGGGAGCCGTGACTGGCGCACAGAAATAAGAGCCCGTTATGAATGGCCCGGCGCGCAGTCAGGTACATGACTCTCAGTTCATTTTCCATTTCCAAGGGGCGTTATTACTGTCTGTAGACTAAAATTCCTCTGGACTTACAACTAGTGATGGCCAAATGAAGTTTCATTAAGTTTTGTGAACCATTTTCTATATTTCTAAGCCCACTAGATGGCAACCTCAGTTTAAAAAAAAAAGGTGCAAGGAATGGCATGTGCTTTTAACCCTTTGTTTAACCGAAGACGCCATTAATTGGGCTCAGAAAATAAAGAAAATTTTTCACAAATCTTCATGAAGCTTCATTTCGCCATCATTACCCACAATCAGCCAGAGCACCAAAACACGTGGCGTAGTGCTAAGCAGTGGACTACAGCAGACAGAGATGAGCTGTGATGGTGTAGCATCAATGAATATGAATATGAAAATAATACCACATCAGCTCCAGCTATCTTCTCTTTTTTTCTCCTCTTTACTAAGCTATGTTTATGCTCGCCTCGCAGTCATCATCTAAAATCCGCCCCATATGAGATAAAGGGTTGTTATTGGCCGCCCAGTGTCTGGTCGCCTGGAAACTTGTCTGAACGGAAGGGGGGGCCAGACATATCTGCCAGAGCAAATTAAACCTAAGCTTGCAGATTTCACAGGTTCTCATGCTATCACTATGACATAAGAGAAAAAGATATTTTTATAATTATATTCCCTAGAATGTGATTTCCGATACAAGTGAATTCCTCTGAGAATTGGCTATCATATCATGTAGGATATACAGGGAAAATTGTGAGTTAAGACATTCAGAAATAAAATTTGAAAAATGGGGTGGGAGGGGGGTTGGGGGCTGTCTCTCTCTCTCTCACGCACACACACACACACACACACACACACACACACACACACACACACACACGAAAACATAGGTATTACCCCTCATGTTGTCCTTGGGTCAGATTGACCCATTTTCTTATATCAATGTTCTAACTTTTAATTCCCCCAAATAACATGATTGTACCCACACAATGCTCTTTGGCAAGTACAAATCACTACTTTCATTAATTTTTGGGGTGTCTTATTCAATTTTATAGCATTTGAAAAATAAATTGAAGTGGTTTTGAAATAGTATTGAGTAAAAGTTGACATATTCCAGTCTGTGATTATCCATCAACATCCATTCCTCTAATTTTAGTCAAATAATTCCAAATTTTTGTTTTTCTAACTCATATTCTTGGTATTATTGCCTATAAATGAGGTTTATTGACCAGAAATTTCAAAAATAACTGTAAAACTAAAGTTAATAAGTTAGTGTCACGTAGTGTTAAACGTCATCAAAAAAGACAAACATTGAAAAAAAGTGTCAAAAGTGTTAAAAAAAGGGACAAAAATGTAAGAAAAAGTGAATAACATTGAAAAAAAGACAACAAAAGGGTTAATAAATGAACTAGTCATAATTTAGCTAAATAACAGCATCTGAAATCATTCTGTCAAACATGCAAAGCACTGAATCAGCAAAATCACAAGTCTAAATTCCTTATACACTGTTTGGATTTGAAAGAAAACACTAACCTTTGTGGTGAGTAAATTCACAATGTTCTTCCACCTAATATCATATCTGTTATTTTAAAATTCTATCAATTCTGGATTTTTCTAAGAATTGAACAAACTCTCAGATGACAATAAACAACTTAAGGATAAGAAATCTGGATGCTGGGCTTCTCCCTCGTGATGCACGTAGCTCTAGCTACTTTTAACTGCCATGTTGTATGCATGAGAGTCTGGATGACAAACAAGAACTGGAGTGAAAATAAAACACAAAAGAAAGAATGGGAGAAGGAGAGGGGATCGGAGAAACCTACAAGTTGGCAGAAATCAACACACCAAGTCTCCCATTCTGACAAAGAGTGAGAACACTTCTTTAAACATTTTCCCAGTAGTAGAAAGGATCCCTAGAAAGACAGCAGACTGGATTTAGTCTGCACTCCTCCGCCTCACTTTCTCCTCCCATCCGTCTCAAAATCCTCCTCTCTGTCTTGTCCTCCCTGTTAGGAGTAAACAGGGAGGATGTGATGTGCCAATTATACCTGATTCTAATTTGTAAACATACAACAAGTATTCCTGTTGGAGGAATAAACTTTAATCACTAAGCCATCTAATCTGCCAAACAAGCCATCTAATCTGCCAAACACAAGCCGAAAGACGAGAAGAATTAGTTTTGTTGGAGCGTTTAGGTAGAGGGATGGAACCAGACAACCACCTATAAGGAGTTTTCTAATTTCTGGATTGCTTCACAAACATATATATTGTTATATATTTCACATGCCCTGTAACATTACATACAAGATGAAAATATCTGCCCTCCTGTTAATCAGTTCTGTCAAAAGCAGAAGTCATTTCAATAGTTTCTGCCAAAAAGTCTCCTTTAGCGTCTAGCCCTTTGGCGTAATTTGGTGTATTTAGACAACTTGGTCGTGACTCTTGGCATCACTTTTTGACGCTCTGGGTCGGGACATACGTTAGGTTTAGGAAAAGACTAGGTAGGGTTAAAAAACTTACATTTCAGTGACACACTGGACATGAACCCTGGTCTCCTGGGTGAAAGTCCTGTGTTGTTTGACCCATCCATAAAATTGAATTGAATTAAATGTAATATAATATGTGGTGGATAAGCTTGTTAAAAGTTGTAAGCGTAGTTGCTAATAGTAGCTGGTTAGTGGAGCAAATCTAATAGGTGATTCTTCTTCTTTGTAATTTCTTTTAAAGTTACAAAAGCCCTGGTAGGCAAGTGAGAAAAACAAAACAATTCTGGTGATCCATTTTTTAAGTCTGATGGTAATACTTTTCTCTTCTGTGGCACGGTCATTTTTTGTTACTTTTTGTTATCTGTGAAAACAGGTAAAGAGGTTTGGCAGGTGAAATTTTGTTGTTGTTGCAATACTCATTTCAACCACAAGAGGCTGAAGTGCACCACTAAGCTCAGGTCGATTGCTTTTAGTCCAATCAATAGTCGTGGCAAAATGTAGCTTTGTGAACAACTGTCTTTATTTTCTGAGCCCACTAGATGGCTCTCTATGTTTAAATAATAGTTAAAAGCACATTGAATTGCTGTTCTTTGAGCCATTTTCTTTGAACCAAGAGCGCCATCTATTGGGCTGCGAAAATAAAGAAAATGATTCCTGAACCTTCATTTGGCAATCACTTCACAACATTACAAAAGCTCCTACTAGCTCTCTTTAGTGATGATCTAAAAACATATCTTCACCCTACAACAGCAATTACGGCTACTTTTTGACATAAAGTCTCATAGTCAAATTAACTATCCTTCTCACCGTCACTCATAAATTAAATAATTTGGCCTAACACAGTGACTGTGTGGAATATGATGACAACAAACAATTCATGAGGATAGCCATGTGCGGATATCAACCTGTGGAATCTGAAGCTGAGCTATGAATCAAAACCCACGCCACAGGTGTCTATGTCTAACATCTTGCTTCCATAAATTATGAAGTGAAATGATGATGCGCCATATGATACCTGACTCGATACCTGTGCAGAATTGCATTTTATATTAGATAATTATAATGCTTCATACCTGTGTCACATCCTACCTTAATGTATACTGTTCCATCACTTGGAAGCAACAGGATGCTTACAAGTCAAACATTCAAACCCAATTACATAATGCGCACAAAATCAAGCACAAATATTTACATATGTCGTGAATCTTTTGAAAGACATTTGAATGAAACAAATCTGCCTGACCCATTGGGTATCCGTGAAAGGATATGATCTGCTTGGCATACAACTTGCTTTTGTGTGACAAGGCTAAAGCTACCATTAGCTCGTTGAAAGGCAAAAGACTGTTTCCAAACGCTAACCTAGCATGTAACATTCATTATTTTGTCTCCTCTACCTGCGTGTTGAGTTTATTGTGAGAAAGAGACTAGGTCTGGATGAGTGCATATCTTTCCTACTTCTAGAAGGGGTTGTGTTGTGTTAAAGTGACTCAACCAGGCGTTGTTTCAGTTCACATTTCGGAGCCCGGGGCCTGCTAGCCTTTGTTGAGACGGACAGCACTGTCTGAATGTGCTGCTCCAGCATCTCCGCTGTCGGGTTTCCACTTGTCTTCTCTTTTGTGTCGTAGTTCAGGTTTTAAAAAGGTGTGTTTTTACAAAAGTGCTGTTATGGGAAACAAGAAAACAGTCTTTCCTTCCAATAGTGTTTTCTGTGTGGAGCATGGCTTTCCAGAATTAATTTCAATCTAAATTGCAGCTTCCCCACCTGCCAGTTAGGCTGGGTTAGATCAGTGTCACACAACCACGCCCCCTCATGTGTCACACTTCAGTACTGACCCTAACTACATTCACTGAAAGACCTGTTGTAACAAGGATGTGGATAGGAATTAAAGAAGTTGTATTGTGTGGTGAATCTAAAAGCAAGTTACCAAACCTCACGTGGCACTCACACATGAGGTCTGTAATGAGCATGATTACTGAGATTACTTAGTTTAAGCTCTGCTGACAATATAGAATGTCCCTTCTAAACTCCTGTTGCGAACAATTATAAGGCAGACACACTTGACCTTTTTCATTTTCTCATTTCAAGCTGTATAGAGAATGTGTAGTTATTCTGGGCTGATACACTTCCACAATTGCTCTCTAGTCTGAACAGATTTTGTTATGGGAAAAGATTTTCAGTTTTTTCAATATTATCTAATGTCACTAGAAAATGCTTAAAATGTTTGGAAAGTTGGCATATTTTGGAAGATTAATGATTCTTTATAGTGTCCGTTTTTGTAAAGCAACAAGTCACATTAATTTATTTACCCTTCCTGAAGAGTTTGAGCTGCTTCTGCCCCAGGTCGTAAAAGAAACCAATGGTTTATGCACACGTCAGAGTGTAATAAATAAATTCAAAGTACACTTAAGACCTTTGGCAATGGCTCTATAATTAGTGTCTGGCACACAGGTTACACATTCATATGATTTTAAAGTGATTTCATGCTTTAAGCGTGGAGAATTGTAAGAAATTTCCCATTCCCCCACATGCGCCCACACACACACACACACCTAATTGGTTTAATTCCAAAGGCACCTGTCAGAATTAATGCATGTACGGGAATAATCTAAGAATTTTACATAAGAGCCTTATTCTGTAAGTGGATTGTTTTGTGTATGTGTGTATATGTGTGTGTGTTAACATGTGGATCGGTGTGTCTGGAGGTGGTACTTGGTTGGAATACATCTCTATCAGTGTTTAGCCCCATAACAAATGGGATTTGGCAAATCTGAAGGTCAAATCAAATAGCAAACAGTGCCTCTCAGCTCTCCCTCCTCCCATGAATCCTTAACAAGCCTCTCCCGGTACAATAACCAAGCCCAGTTTTGGGAAGGGAGCCTGTTTCTCATCTTGTGGCATCTCTCTAATAATGCAATCTATTCGCCATCATAAATAATGTAGGCGGAAGACTTATGATTTCCAGTTTTGCAGCACCGACCTGATTTCAATGCCATTCCTTAGCTGAATAAAGAGATGATATTTAATCATTTATATTTTTTTTTTTGAGGGATAACATTTCATATTTCTGCCATTGAGGTGCTTTTGTCTGAGAGCCACCTCTGCAGCGTTAGGGTAATAACAGCTTGACTTTGTTTTTGTCATGCCCATGTATTTGTGAAACTTTACAATGTTTTATCAAAGGATTGGGCTCTTTCCAGGATCATCAAACTTATTTTGCATGTGGGCAACAAAGCCTGCATTCAGTGGACAGATGGTAGAACATAAAAGGGTATCGGTACCAGAAATACGGCCAGAAGTACCAGAAATACGGCTAAGAAATCAGATTAATTGACTGCAGAAGATTCTTTTTTTGGGGGTGTATTTTAATCTTTGACAGGACAGCTGAATATACAAAAGGGGGAATGCCATGTAGCAAAGGGCTGCAGGTCGGAGTCAAACCCTGGCCCGATGCGTCAAGGAGTAAATCTGTCAATGGGCGGCTGCTCTACCAACTGAGCTACCTGGCCGCTCGCTTAACCAGATGCTACCATGCTTTTGTTAACACCTAACCTCAACCCCAAATTGGAATCAAGGGGGATAAAATCTGATACAAATTCATGCAAAAGTAAATGTGGGAACTTTGGGCCTAATTTTGAAAAAACATCTTAGGCTACGCTTACACCGAAACGATCTGAAGAGAAAATGCAACATTGGCGTTTTGTTTTCACTTTTTATTCTGTGTTTAGACGCAAGTTTTTTGGGGGGGTGAATATGCGTACATATGGCAACGCAAAAGTGTGTGATATTTGATGTAGCATGCACTCCAGACGGCTAGGTGGCACTGTGAAGCATTGACAAGTTTTTACGCCTGTGTACAACCTTACTTCTACTTCTCTCCGTAGCAAACCGAAATCAAAACACAGCATGGTGAAGTGAACAACAAAGGCTGACAATTTTGTATGGACAGATGAGGAAGTGGAGTCATTGCTCCACACAACCTTAAATTGCAAAGCCACAAAGGCACAACAGGGTGTGGAGTGGGAGTCCTGCCAGTCAAAATATAAAGACATATGGACAAAATTTCTTCAGTAGTACCTTGAACCTTGATGGATGTCAAAGGCACATCTGTTAAAGATTTGTTAAAGTCAGATATCATCAAAGCTACAAGTATAGGCAGGCTGTGTATACCTAACAGCGAAGTGGCCATGGACGAGTAATCACTCTATATTTTGATATAATTCAATTCAATTCAATTCAATTTTATTTATAGTATCAATTCATAACAAGAGTTATCTCAAGGCACTATACAGATAGACCACACTCCAGATATATATATGTAATGAATTATGGGGTTTGGGGTTGGGTCGGGAGGATAACAACACCATGGACACTGAGTGAGTCATCATATCGCCTAAACTGCCCAACACAGAATAATCAATTGCCAACTCCCATACCTCAGCCCTGAAGCGGAAAAATCTACTTCAGGTATGTTTACTGTATGTTCATTAAGCCTACAATTACCATGCCTAATGATGTAGTCTACGTAATACGCAGCTATATATACACACTAAGCTACAGGATTTTAATAAACCCTCTTACAAATGTCCAATACCATGTAACAACATACTTTTTTCATCTGTGTTTTTTTTCTTCATCACATAAGCTAAATAAAGAGCTATTTTCTCCATAATTAAAGATAAAAAACTCCATTAAATTAAATAAACATAAAATTGTGTCAGAATGCAGGAAATGTCTTTTTATATAAATTTGTATATATATATATATATGCCCATACATATACAGTACATTATACCCACTGCATACATTAGACTACACCACTGGCCATGCTTTACAATTTATCATTGTCAATACTAAACATATCATTATCTTCTTTTCAAGCCAAGGCTCGATGTCCATAGAGGTGAAAGGCTCCAGAAGAAACTTTGAGTGGATCCAATGCAGACCGTCCTCGACATAAAGAGGAGGATTGGAGATTTATTGGAGAAGGCTGAAAGGAGCAACAGGAATAGGCAAACAAAATTGCAGAGGCTCAAATTAGAATAAACCATAGTTTTGATGTCCTTGTGAGACATGTGACATCTCAAGCACAAGCACACCATGCCCCACCTGACCGCTACAACACAGCTTAGCCCATGACCCCCGCACATTTGCACAAACCACCACGCCATGGCCCCTGCCAATTTGTACACACCACCACCCCATGGGCCCTGCACATTCATACACAGCACAGCCGATGGACCCTGCACCTCCATCCTCCTACAGACAATTACTGCCGGGGGAACTCTCCGATGACTAAGAATCTGAACTTTTTAGGAAAACTTTGAGTTCATAGACAAAATTATATTACGTTTGTTTACATTTTGTTATACTTTTTTTGTGCAGTACTACTGTTTGAGCACTTGAGTTCCTTACTTCTCAACCACTGAGCAGAGGCCCACAAGTTTAGTAAATGTCAGGATAACTGTACAAAACCAATTCATGTTTACAGTATCATCAGAGACGTTACTTCTGTTAACCATAATGTGTTGCAAGTATGGAGTAAAAAAAAGAGACCCCATGCTTTAGTTAGTATGACACTTTTATTATTTATTGCATTGTTTTTTTATTGTCTATTGATATAAAAACTAAGTAAAAACAAGTTAGCAGCTTGAACAAGCAGATGTTGTGATCAAGTGGACTAATAACTGAAGGAATACAAGTGGCTTGTTAGTTGAATCAAAAACTAATTTGAACAATGCTGTGCTGTATGGGAATACACAGTAGGTATACTGAGCTGTATAACGTACGGAGTCCTTATGGATCCATTACTCACCTTGGTGTAGAGAATGTACAGCCAGCAGTCAGCTACCTCTGTCACTGTCCATGGGCCATTAAGGGTCAAGGTATTGGTATTTGTTGAAGGTTCTAACTCTTTTTCCACTTCCTCATTACAATTTGCCAGACAGCTGTTTGTCTGGGTGGGAGGCTGCAGATCCCTGTCACGCTCTATGGCTTCCTGCTCAACATGGTGATCCACAGTGTCGTTACAGGCCTCATAGTAGTTGTGGAAGACAAAGCAAGCGTAAATAACACTTCAGGTCAAGGAGATTTATGTCCACGGGCCGCCTCAGGGCTGCCAACTTAATGCGACAAGACAATCATTGGACACACAGAAGTTTTCACGTCATACAAAAGGTACAAAATATTTTTACAATTTCACCAATCAAGCATTCTTGTTTAAACAGGGCCTTAGAAATGTGTGAACTGTGGGAACATAGGGCCTAATTTTGACCAAAATCTTAGAAATGTAGTAACAAAAGAAAAGAGTATTAGGCATTTAATCTTGTGAAATCTACTTTGCCCACTGTTTAATCTTGCAGCCTAGGTTAGCAAAAATTGAGCAACTAGGCCTCTAACTCAACTCATAATTACGAGGCAATTTGTCATTATTACGAGATCCTGATCTTGCTTCAGTATAAAGTGCTCAGAAAAATTGAAAGTTTTTAGACATCTACAAATCTTTAGCAACTGGGCAGACCCCATCTGCTGACTCTTTTGTCAGCTGCCATCGCCAAAGGTCAAGAATAAACTATCATGTTCAAATTTCTCACATACCCCAGTATATGCCCAGCAGATGCTGGAAGTGGACTGTCCGGCAGGATAGGTGGGCCTCAGGGGACCACTTCCGTTATTGATTGTTTCATACACACACATACACCAAATTATTCGACTTTCTCTACTTTCAATCTTTCAGTGATGGTGCTTTGCATTTAAATAAGGTGCCAGAGTGCATTAAAAGCATCATTTGGGGTCCGACCCAAATGTTTTTGTCATGTTTACGTGTATTGCTCTGCCACTCCAAAATCACGTCCACATCAGGGCTGTCAACTCGCACGCATTGGCCTTGAGACATACGCATGTGACTGGTTTCACACGCTCACATGCCAAACCCCCGATTTCTCACGCTGAAGTGTCAACCCGGTCGGTCAATTTTCTGAAAGATGAGTTTATCTGTAGATCTACCTGTTAGCCACTTATGATCAACTAGTTGTGCTTTCAGAGACTGTGCGGGGGTTCAAGAGCGCTCCCTGTGGAATGTCCGTCGCTTCGTTTCCACTCTATCTGTAAAGATAGAGGTGAGTAGCGCGGCTGGTAAGCGTGACAGCTTCAGTTCATTTTAGTGGACTTGCTCTGCATTGGGCAGTGACGCGTTGCATTTGTGCGTAGACCTCTGATGAAGAGCAGCTTATAGCCGCCTCTAAACTCTGTCAAAGCCCAGAGACCCAAATGGGCCTCTGTGTCAGTGCGACAGTCTCAATAAGATACTACCATATCAGCGGAGAAATAACATGCACAGCAGACTATCTTACAACTCTCCAAATCTCTGACAAAAGAGATGGGAGGAGTTATATTTTGAATGTGCACAAAGTTGTAAACATGAGCAGAAATCTGATGAAACACATTTGAGCTGTACTATACTGTATATACGTGCAACGTTGGGCCGCTATTGTGCTTCTCTAACCTCGGTGCATCTCTGAATGTAACTGTAAATAATTAATTCTATATTTTATAAAATATATAAATAGTCTTTTATTTTCCCAAAAAAGTAAATACAGTAAGTGGGGCACGGAGGATATGGGCCAAACATTACTGAGCCATGGCACAAAGGTTAAAGGATTAGAATTTATGTAAATCAATGGTTCTCATTCTTTAGAATTTCAGTGGTCTTAACTTTGGGTACCTGGTCCCTACACCAGGGAGCCCTGGACCTGTTCACCACAGACCCAAATCTGCTCAGATGTTGCTGATATAGGCTACTGTATCTTCATGTGGCTCATTATGTTTGGCACATTGTCTGGGTCAGTTCTTATATCATAAGAAGGTAATACAACGTGTAATCAAGTGATGACTTGATTAACAACATTAATGTAAATGCTAAATGCCCTAATACCTGTTTATACTACAACGATGCAAAGGCTATTAACCCTACAGTTTTTCACATATCATGTAAGACTTGATTTCTCAATTTTTTTACACAAAACTCTCCAGAAAGTGCCATGTAATGGTTTATTTAAAAAAAAAAAAATGCCCTAGGGAGAGCCCCTCATCCCCCCCACACATAACAAATCCCAATTTAAACCCTGAAGGATAATAATGCTGAAAGAACCAGAGAAATTGCTTTGTACGCTGCAAAATATGGGTTGCCCCCCCCCTCAAATCTCACTCAAAGGTTTTTGGAAAAGTTGGCAGCTCTGCCACATAGTTTTTCATTTCGAGGCTGCAGGTCAGGTGGGCAGCATTTCCACTGACTTTCTAAATAGATAACTGTTAATGACTAACTTCACTGGTGTGAAGTTTTCAGATCAGTAAAAATTCAGCCTTCCTAAGCTGCACATGGGGAAGTTAGCCTTCAGGGCTTTCTGTGAGAAAGGGTTTATCTTAACCCAAACCAATGATATTTACCTTAACTTGGCACTGACTAACTTAACTTAAGGTTTTGCCTAAACCTAAGGAGATTACTGTTGTAAAACCCTGAGGACTAACGTCTCCCAAATTCCCAATTTAGTGGTCTTGTTAGCCAAGGCATGCTAGTGTGACCTACACATAAACTGTTAGACTTTTGTGTATCCACAGGGACTCTTTTGTTATTGCACACAGTCAAGCCTGGGCAGCCCTTTTGCCGCCCTACATGTTACTGTATACCCAGTTCAATATGCAACTTAATTTTATACAATATGCGTATCAGGGGATCCCTGCTCCGTCTCTCTCAGTTAAGGGGCCCTTGGCCTAAAACATTTGTTGGGCAAACCTTACCTTTATCTTAACTGCCTAGGAGGATAAAAGCACTTTGTATATTTTCCACCACACATAATCAGACCAAGGACATGTTTGAATTTGCATCTATTATCTAACCACAGTGGCTTTAGCCTTGTTAGCAATATTGATCATTTTCCATTCTTGCACTTCATGTAGTGGCTCTGACTAAGAGTGCCAGCTAAATGGCTGCAAAATTGATATGCAAGGCATCTGCTGTTGAGGTTTTGACACTGAAAACCCTTATAGTTACCACCAATCGTCTCTGGCTTGCTAACTTCATAATTTTGTAAAATCTGTGATTAAATCTATTTCTGATACTATTTCAAAACAAAATTTGTACCAAGCCACATCATAATTTAATCAAAATCATAGCCTTGTTTGGTTTTATGTTGTATTTGGCGACCTGCTGCACATCATCTTCTGTCAAATGGTTGCTGGCAATGACTCCCTCATATTTATTCAGTAGCCACCAACCACAGAGAATATTTTCTATTTGCTGCCAGGAAACAGAGATATGACGCTCTGTATCTTCTCTAACAAGCATAGCTACAGAGGAAGCATGTACGGAAGGCAGGTGAAGTAATTATGTTATAGGGAACTGGACGCTGAATCTGTCTAAATTATGTCAACATGGCATATTAATGAACTGGCCCGGGCTTTGGACTACAGCTAAGAGCCTTAAAGAACAGATGGAGGAAAGATAAATCTAGTTTTGGAAGAGAAATATGAAAATATCTGCAGTCTGAAAGAGGATTGGATGAGTACCAATAGTACTTATTTTCCTGTTTGTAGACTTAATGCAATGCTCAGCTGCACACCCCTTTAAACTTTAAACAGTGAATTGTTTCTGATTTAATTACCTTTTATCTTTTTATCATGTCATTTCCAATGTGAATGTAGAACTGTCTTGACTAACATTTTTGTCGATGTCTACTTCTACAACACTTGGCGTCCCAATGGGGATCATCAAAATTTCATCTAGAGCATAGTCTTTATCGTCTCTTCTTCAATCTTTTCGTACCAGATTCTTGTTTTTATGTTTCTTTCATCCCAAGCAGAGCCAAAGAAATGAAACGTGTCATGGGAAGCTTCTGATTAAAAGACTAAGTAGAAAGTAAATAAGTAAGTTATAAGTTTATAAAGTGCTCTTTATTGACATAAGTCAAAAAGTGCTTTACAAAGGCATAACACAAGATATGAGACGAAAGCAACAGTGAGAATCATCCGCATCAGAGGATATTAAAAGATTGTAAGAGAGCAGTTTCAGAGGGCCGTTTCCAAAACCCTGAATGAAACATGTCCGTATTGACACAGAAAGTAATATGGCGTCCGGCTGGGAACAAACAGTTGTGTATTACAGTTAAACAGTAAGAATTTTCAAAAACAATCAAGGCAAGGGTTAGGCAATACAATAACAGAATCTTGTTTTTTTTAAATATTTGATTAGCACTGGCTAGTATTACAGTTTAGTCTGAGTTTCCGCAAACAAGTCAGCTCAGCTTTCACCACACTGTAGCCAAAAATGTGAGATAGCTGTTCAAATGAATTTACAAATTAAAGAGAGACAAGCCTGGACTGTGTTTCTACAGAATCCCATCTCAGATCAAAAACCGAGATAGGGGGATATTATGGATTTGTGGATTTGTGCAATTAGACATCCCGCACTAGCCTTGCACTGACACTGAAACTTACCACCAATGCAACCAATGACTGTGGTCAAGCTAGCCGTATCTCCCATCTCCATTTTCAAACCAGCTCATTTTTATTTAAATAATTTTCCAGACAATTGCTTGACAAGCAGCGTTACTATGTCTGCTCTGCTCCTTGACACTTCTCTCCTTGTCTCTCAATGTCTGCGAACAGAAGCAGGTGAAACAATGACATGGCAAATTTTCATGCGTCAGAGCCGTTTGATTTTTCCTGGCCGTCAACGTGGCAGGTCTGCAAGCAACGTTTTTCTCGTTATTGGCTTGCTATGAAGCTCCGCAAAGAAGATGATGAAATCAAAGTCAACACAGCTTTATGCCATGGGTAAGGAAGCAGAACCTAGATTAATGAACAGATAAGAGATCGGATTGTCATTCGAATTTTGGATGTTGAGGTTTCTCAGAAACTGCATAAGGAAACAGATTTAATGATGGAAAAAGCCATCAATGTGGCCCGGCAGTCAGAGCTCATCTAAGCACAGAGTGCCGCAACAAGATCCACACATAAGCTGAAACACTCCAAACCTTTTGAGAGAAAGCATTTTAACACAAAAGCTATGTATTTAAAAACTGTATCAAAACCAGTTCAAGGAGATATCTGTTCGAGGAGTGGAAAAATGCATGAGTCCTGCATTTGGAAAACGCTGCTACAATTGTGATAAAACCGGGCATTTCGGAATCGTCTGTAAAAGTAAAGCTGTTAGGGCAGTGAAAACGATGGACAGTGATAGCGATGAGGGTAGCACCTGGTTGCTGAAGCTTTAGACCTAGATGAGGATAAGTGGGTTTCAGACCTGCAAATGAATGGCACCACTCTGCAATTTCAGATTAGCACAGGGGCCGACATAACAGTGATGTCTGAAGAGACATGTCTCAGCCTACCCCAGTGGAGGGAAGGAAAATTCCAGAAAGTCTGCAAGAGACATGGTGAGAAGTACAGAAGTACGGTTTATGTATTCGTATCGAACCGAAATGGTGTCAGGGTTGGCTGCATGAATTTAAGGAGAATACATGTTATCAAATAAATAAAACCTTTAAGCAAATGAATGAATGTAATGCAGAACTAATTTAACGTGGAACCACTGTTATGCGGGTTTATTCATGGACACCTAATCCTAATGGATGCATGCAGTATAAAATGACGAGTATGGCAAGTGGTGGAAAAGTTAGAGGACCCGCTGACCTCTTTAAGATCTCGAGTTTGGGAAAACCTTTGTTTCCCAGTCAGTTACAATAGTGTAGGCAAGAGAGTGGTGGATAAGACTGCTGTTGTAGATTAGCGTTACATTTCCAGCGTCGCGGCTCCAAAAGCCGTAACGTTAGTTGGGACGGATGCCTTGTTTCTTCAGGATAACTATATTAGCTTTAACCAGGTAGGGATAATTTTGCATTAATCAGGTATTTTAGTTTGTCTTTGCAGGGAACAGATTTTAGGTAATTTTCAGTTTTATACTGTAGCTTTTTTTTTTTACAAGTTCCAGATGGAGTCTGGAGATGATGTTGGATACTTATTTTTTACTGGTTACATCTTACTTTACACAATTTAGGCTGTCATCGGTGGTACAGCCAGAGACAGACAATTAAAAAATTGCCGTCTATATTTTGTTTTGCTTTTCCCTCCCTTGTCCCGAACCGAAATGTCTGAACCATGACTTATGTGTACCGTTCCAACCCTATTTACCATAGCTCATTTAGACATACTACTACCCCATGTGTTGGCATGTGTGTCCCGTACAGCCGTCCACCCAGTATGACAGTTAAAATATATCTTTAACACTAAAAATACATATTGAAATCTCAAATTTTGACAAAAAAAAAATCTGACATTCATAATGCAATGACTTCTCAATGTCATTTTACAGCCTTTTGAAGCTGTCGAATAATTTGATGAGTTTATTAAAAGAGCACAACACAGACAACATCGGTATGCATGTATGCATAAAACTTCAGTGTTTGGATATTGTACAGAATGTGATTTAATTCATATCTTTATTGACACACAAACACTGGATGCTTACAGCTTTAGTGTCGACAGCATAGTTTGAATACAGAAGGTGTGGTCTAGTCTATCTCTACTCCCAGGTGGAGCGTAAACACACGCACACTTACATAGACACAGAACGGTGCACTTAAGCAATTACATGTAATAGCCCACTTGTAACTATTTTTTGCATGGATACTATCCAACTAACTTGTCTGTTCCCTTTCGAAACCCAATTGAGATCAGAAAAAAAAAATGAATATATAAAAGATGTTTCTCCAGCCTTTTAAGCCTGTGAGTGGGGCAGTTCATATTGAGCATGGAGCATATTGACACAATGCAAACCAACTTGTGATGGCAACTGAAGCTTACAAGCTAATCACAGACAGTGTATAAAAAACACAAACATTCCGTTACATACATACTTTTTCTCTGATCAGTGTTACAATTGTTTGCATTACAACATGACACTGTTACTACTGTCACCATCTGGTCCCTGGGAGCCACTGTCTTGTCCTTGCCAAGAGAACAGGTGCCCCTGGACTTTGAGAAAATGACAACATTGACGCTTTATTGTGACTATAGAGATTAATCTCATTTTACAATGTATTACAAGAGCTGCTGTAGAAAGCTTTTTGGGCGGTCATTTTCCTGTGCTGATGCTGTGAGTACTGTAAAACTAATTCTACTTGCAAGTAAACCTAACTTCATCATAACTTCAGTGGTTCCTGGCTATTCTTGATAGTGAAATTAATCTAACAAACACTCTTCTTTACATCTAAACTGATTGATGCTGACATGTGTAGCTATGTGTTTAAAGTTTTTTCCCAAAGTATTTCAATTGATGTTATGGTTTCGGTATTCTGCTTTGTTTTCTGTTCTATTCTGATTGCATATTTTGTTTTTATGTCTCGTCTCATTGTGATTGTGTACTTTTCGGTCTTGTTTTGTGTTATGTTCTGTTTCTTGATTTATTGTGATAGTCTGGTTTTCTGCGCTGTCTTGTCTAGTTTTACTTCCTGTTTATCTGCCCTTGTGGTTGCTTGATGCTTCTCACCTGTTTCCCAGCCCTTGTGTCACCTGCCTCTTGTTTCCTCGTTACCCTCTGGATGGTGTTGGTGTTCCCCTTGTCATCCTTGTGCATCAGCGTGCTGTGTGTTTCCCTGCCTGTTTTCAGTGTATTACCTCGGTTCCAGGTCATCTTTGTTTTCTTTGTTTTTTTTGGAGATTACATTACCTGCTTTTTGTGGATACTTTCTGTTTTACGGACTTTTCTCCAACTAAACATTCAAGTTTACCACATCTCCTGGCCTTCTGTGCATTTGGGTCCAACCTTCTTCCACCCGCACTATAACTGACAAGCCAACTGCCTATCCTTAAAATGGATGTGAACAGTTCACTTTCCTAACTGGGGTTGTTTGTTTTGTCACTGGTTGAAGCCATAGTGAAGACCAAGACATTTCTCCATGTTTTTGCATTAAATCTATCTCGTCCTTCTATGTCTCAAGCAAAATAAGCATACGTTGTTGGTCTTCCATTTGGTGCTGGGCAGGTTATGTACAACAGCATTATCAGAGTACATTCACCTACAACTAAAGTGCATTTTCAGCTATGTTAGGTTAAAGTAAGGGTGACATCTTGCCACCAGTCCAGGGACAGCAGATGTAAAATTGCCTCCAGCTAAATCTGGCCAGTTTACATTTATTTATGTATTATTCGTTTGCATTGTGCCTGATAAATTAACCTAAAAAATAAAATAAATGTCCACATAAATACTGTTACACCCATTTTTGACAGAACACAAACACACTTTCGGGCAAATACACTTTAAATTATAAATAAGACATTTTAATTAGATTTTAATATATTTCTCAAAACATTCATTTCAGCATTAGAAGTGCTAATGGGTATTTATAATTTTTTTGAAACTCAAAATGTTGTTCCTTCGGGGGGAGCTCAAGTCTCTTATGAGGAAGCTAAGCCCCCCCGGCTCCATTGTTATTTGAACACTGACCCGCAGTAATTACATTGCACAAGAGATAGTGAGGATTTATTTTTTAAATATTTCCACTTATACTAATTTTGAGGTTATTATTTATTGTGAGGTATTATCAAATTGTTGGCAAGCATTATGCAACATTACCACATGAATTACACAGACCTGTGAAAGCACTTCCACTGAAAAGGAAGCATTAGTCTTCACAATACTATTCCAGGTAGTGGTAAAAGGGTTTTAATGGGATTTGCAGTGTCGGCAGCAAGCATTAAACATTAGCGGAGACTTAAGTTAAAGTCACACACAGCTGTATGTATGCCTGGCTATAAATAAATAACTATCTTAAAATGCTTCCACGGGTAGTGCACTGTACATGTAATTACTCCATATCAGCCAGTATTGCCAGAAATAGAATTGAAGAAGACACACACACACACACACACACACACTTGGGCCGAATTACACCGTACTGTATATCTGTACCATCTTCCCTGGAGTCAAACTTTAAGAAAGAAAAATGCTCACATGCTTAATTAACCTCTACATGTTGCTGTAGTGTGTGTGCGTATGAACGAATGAATGTGTGTCATTATCACACAAACATTTTAATGTGCCAGGATGACCCTAACGTGGTAAATGGGAGCACTTTCTCCATAACAGATGGCTATGGTTATATATGGAAGACTTTGGCTCCCCCAGTGTAGATGCTGTGGCTCGCTGAGTGTCACGGGTCGTGAGGCTGAAAGGCAACATGGATTTAAAAGCCAAACGAGTTTGACCTGGGAGTAGGGACAGGGAAGGAAAATACACATACCTAAGCAAGAATATGGTCACACAAACATAAGCTGCATACATCCTATCAAAGTTGTCAAAGTTGCAATCGCATAAACAAAGGTTAGAGAGTTTAATAGCATTGAAACAGCAGATATACCAATGTTAGGAGGTTAAACCACAATACTCAAGCAGAAATTACTTTGTTCTTGCCTTCAGCTCTGATGTGTGTGTATGTGCAGACCCAGGGATGGAGGCAGAGAAAAGCAATAATGTCTGAGAAAGAGAGATTTTATTGTTTGCCATAAAAAGTGTTTAAATCAATGCTGTACATATACAAGGTAAAGTTTGCTTTCATTATTGGGCCTCCCCGTAATGAATTCAGCCATTGTAGTGTTTGAGTGTTGTAGATCATTGCTGTCTACTGACATTAAACAAGTAATTTTTATTTGATTAACTCTAAATGCTCTATATTTGCAAAAAGAACATGTCTGAGTTTAAGATGTGTTGAGCAGTATTTCTCAGTAGAAAAGCAAAACAAAGACCCAAATTAAATTGTGGCATCTGATGTATATCCTTATACCCAACAATAACAACAGAATAGGCTAGACATCATTTATATGTATTTGTTGGAGAATACCTGCAACAGTTGCATGTTGCAAGCGGTCACAGTTTTAAATGTGTGGTTAACGTTGTGAACTTCAAAAAAATACTTAGGTCAATAATAAGATCATGGTTTGGGTAAAAATAAATACGTTGTTTCAATTAAGTTACATACATAAGTTAAGTATGTTTTGTGTGTGATGTACTTTACTTATGTAAGTAAATTAATATAAGTCAAGTTGTGGTTTCGCATGAGAAACGGAGAGCAGGCTCCTAGGTGGATATCCTGTGTTTGTTTGACTCATCCATCCACCCTGACCTCCTCCTGTCACGATTGCAGAACAGGAAGCAGGAGAAGAAAAGGCAGACAAAGAATCAATGCAGTCAAATTATTTTATAACCAAAGGCTACAGAGTCCAATAACAGACAGGAAACAATTAAAACTTAGCAAAGGTGCCAAGTTAAAAACAAGACCAGGGACCAGGGTCACTGAATACAAGGACGCTTTGGAAAAAAGGCTGGAAAACTTGACAATGGGAAGATGAAAAACTGACACCAAACAAAGGGAGCACACAGACTAAATACACAAGGAAACAAAAGGGTTGTAACGAGAGATAGGTGACATGAGGGCTGATGAACATGTAAAACACATCGGGGCAAGGCAATTAGAAATACTTTATTGATCCCCAAAGGGAAATTCTGTGTTGCAGTTGCACAAATAGTATAAATATTAAGTAGAAATATAAATAAATAAATATAAGGAGTGTGGATATGTACGGTATTTTCATAGTTAAAGGAATGTTAAAGAGAGAGAGAGAGAGAAACAAAGAGAGAGAGAGGGGGCGGGGGTGTCGGAATGTGTTTGTGTGTGGATCTTAATTTGTAATATTATTTATTTATACCACAACTCCCTTTTATCTATTTTTTTTATAAAACACAGCAAGAAAGTTTCAGACACTCCAAAAAACTGGTTAGAGCGAGCAGGCAGTTTAAAAAAAAACTCAGACGGCAGAGATGCAACGTGAGTCGCATTCTACCAAGCACTATGTCTGAACGAACCCCACGGTTACAAGAAGTCTCCTGGTTGCTGGGTACTAGTTCAAACCGAAGTATAAAACAAACCTGAAGCTGAAGAAAGAGAGGGAGAGACCTGTTCACTTAACCGTGTTCTGTGTGCGAGTGAGAGGCACACAGCAACAGAAGGAATCTGTGTGTGTGTAGGGAGGGGCGCTGGGATTAGCCTATCACAGAATAGTGCAGGGGAGGGGCGCTGTGACTAGCGCTGTGACTAGCCTATCACGGAACGCAGACACTGCCAGTGAGGAGATTTATCCAATCTGAGTCCAGATTTTGACTCGCATTACTCGTTTAGTACTTGTACTCGGCAAAAATACTTTATCCGTGCCGGATACTCGTTTCATCCGAGTACTCGGCTCATCCTTAACAATAACAGTGGATTAACGTTATGGCACAAATTCCTCAGCCTGCTGCCCCAGAATGCAACTGTAAACAGGATATCACTGGTCACCACAGACTCAAAAAACATCCTCAGCATTGTCCTGCAGAAGTTGAAGGACCTCAGCCTCCTCAGTAAATGGGCTTTCCTTAGATACTCAACCAGCTCCTTAGTCTTTGTCACGTTGAGCTATAGATGGTTCTGCTCACTCCATGTGACAAAGTTCCCCACCACAGCTCTGTACTCAGCTTCGTCCCCCTCGC
>NC_048416.1:5177767-5184272 GCF_013103735.1 Etheostoma cragini
GTTCCACTGGATGTCAGATGCCTTCCAAATAGATCAAGTAAATGTGTTGTGTGAGCTGTAAACTTAATTTAATATTGTATGTGGCGTCTGAGGGTCATGACAAATCCCTGAGCGGACTTTGACACTCTTTATACTTCCACTTGACTTCCTCCTTTACTCCCGTCAATTACTACGGCCACATGAGCAACAATAAACTTATTATGGGTCCTAATAAGGTTGCACAGATGATGATCTGTTATTTGTTACCTTTATTATTTCATAGATGTTAGAAGAACTCATCCTGACTGCAGACAAATGACAAAGCCGTGATATATGTTTCGTCACACACATGCATAAATGATCAAGACAAGTGGAGAAAGCTGCAAGAATAGTGCGAGTAAGAGCTTGTGTAAAAGAAAAAACAATATAAAGTAGTATATGATCTGTGATAAGGCTGAATACGTGTTAGACACAGAAATGTTCACTTACGCATATAATTCTTTTTTTCCCGGTCAAGTGAGAATAAGTAGTGTAATGATGAGACCATCAGTGCCCAAAGAGAGGGAGGATGAATGTGTGTGTTTGTGCCTCTGCATGTGTGTTGAAATGACTTCTGTTGTTTATTCCTATATTGTGTCTTGAAATGTCACTCTTATTAAAAATCAACTTGGTGAAAATTAGGGTTGGGTATCACCAATGATTTTCAGAATAGATTTTATTCCAATTCACAAGGTCCAGATTTGATTTGATTTAATATCATTAATTCAATTTTGGTTCCAATATTATTTTTCTTGGAAATAAAAGTGATTCTCACAGAACCTGTGCAGTATATTTTACAAACAAGAAGCAAATATTTTTTAATATATATATCTAGTCCTAAAACCAATCAGAGCGATGAAGGTGATGACATATTCAGAGCCTGTCATCGTGTAAAGCCCACCTCAACGGTTGTGATTGGTGCCTCGATTTTGAAAAATTAGAAATGAGCTTGAATGGGCTCTTAGCCAGATGGTCTTGTAGAGCAAATGTCAAATTTTAGAGAAGTTTATCAGGGTTTTCCCAGGCTACCTAATTTTCACAATACACAGCACTTAAATGAATATAGAAATTTCTAAGAATATTGTCAAAATTCACTAATAAAGTAGGCTTTTATCCTTTTTGATCGTTGCATGTCAAAGCGTTGTCACACCAACATTTAAAATACTGATGCATCTGTAGGGAACACACTGGGCAGAGCAGCAGCTAGACAACGGCACTGTAAGGTGGTGTATTATTATTATTGGAGTATTGAAGCGTAGATTATTGCTTGATCGCGCGCCTGGTTGGTCATACCAGAGACACAGTTCTCTGATGGTCACAAAGCAATCCTTCTCCTCTTTTCTCCACAAAATGTCTCGCTTTCTCTCTCTCTTTCTCTCTCTCTGTCTCTCTCTCTCTCAGTGTGTGTGTGTGTGTGTGTGTGTCACCGTCTGTCTATCCATCTGTCGGTCTCTCTCTCTTTGTGTGCCTAATCGTGTGTCAAGACAAGTCAAGACAGACAAAATCACTTTTTATTTTATTAATGTATAAAACTGTAAAAGTCCAGATATAATGTCTCAAACATTAACAAAGCAAAGGATATGACAAGAGTCACGTAATTGGCTCGACAAAGATTGCGGCTTAAGGTGAAGCTCCTGGCCCAACCTTGCCAAATAGTTGTGTTTTATGGTTCCAACTCCGCTATTCTATCACTTTGTACTTCCATCCATCTGTCTTCATCCCGGTTTGGGAACGCGGGGGCAACAGCTCCAGTAGGGGACCCCAAAATTGCCTTTCCCGAACCACATCAACGAGCCCCGACTGGGGAATCCCGAGGCATTCCCAGGCCAGCTTGGATATGTAATCTCTCCATCTAGTCCTGGGTCTTCCCCGGGGCCTCCTCCCAGCTGGACGTGCCTGGAACAGCTCCCTAGGGAGGCGCCCAGGAGGCATCCTTACCAGATGCCCAAAGCACCTCAACTGGGTCCTTTCGACGCAAAGGAGCAGCGTCTCTACTCCAAGCTCCTCTTGGATAACTGTGCTTCTCCCCCTATCTCTAAGGGAGACGCCAGCCCCCCTCCCAAGGAAACCCAATTCGGCCGCTTGTACTCTAGAGCTCATTCTACCAGACATGACCCAGCCTTCATGACCATAGGTGAGGGTAGGAACACACACTGACCGGTAGATTGAGAGCTTTGCCTTATTGCTCTTCTCTCTTTTTGTCACAACTGTGCAATAAATAGAATGCAATACCGCACCTGCTGCTCTGATTCTCCGACCAATCTTACGCTCCGTGGTACCCTCACTTGCGAACAAGGCCCCAAGGTATCTAAACTCCTTCACTAGTGGTAAGGACTCATTCTCTACATTAAGAAGGCACTCCATTGGTTTCCTGATGAGGAGATTAGAGTAAAGTAATTTAAAGGCAAATGGCAAACAAAAGCAAAACCCAATGCGCCGATACGGATGTCATTGCAGAAGCATAATTGGAGAAACAGAAAAGCTACCTTGAACCATGTTATTTTAGTCTTAGATTCAACAGGTGGGGATTGACAATGACAAGAAGCTAACTTCTATTCATGCCCAGGTAGCATCTCTAACTGCAAGCCTCTATCAGATCTTATGTGGACAATCTAGAAGAGCTGGAGGTGAAGCTAACAGATATGGAAGATAGAAACCGAATATGCAACAGCCACATCGTCAGGTTGAATGAGGGGCTAGAAGGCTCTAATGCTATTCAGTATCACTCGCGTTCCCTGACTAAGTGGTTCCTGAAAATGGCAGATGGCGGATCAAGATTATAAGAGACCGCAGAATTTACCGTGATAGTCCAAAGAAGAAAACCTCTACTGACTGCACGCTGATTTGTTACACATAAGGGCAGGCGATCCTACAGGCTGCACGGAAATCTCCGCCCGTTGTTGGGGACAGGAAGATTCGCTTTTCCTCTAAACTACAGCAGCTTCACCGTAAAGCGGCGCCAAGCCTTCTTCAAACCATAGACTCAGCATGAGTCAAGGGTCTGTATTTTTTCCTGCTCTAACAGGCAACATTGAAGATAATGAAAGGCTCGCAGTACAGAGCTTTCACCTCCACTAAGATAAGGACTAAGGATATTGAAGATTATATGAGGTGGGCTGCACCCCGTCCTCTTGTTGCGACGGAGACAGTCAGCGCCTTGGATTCCATTGCGGAGTTCACCATGGAAGAAGATCAGGATTAAAACAATTGCCTGATGAACATGGACTCTTGATGTGTCCTTGTCCTTGTTATCTGATAAGATTACAGAAAAGCCTAGGTTAGAGTTTCCTTTTCAATGTGCTTGCTATTTTGTGCTTTTTGTTTCCCTGTTTTTGTTGACGAAAAATGCATTTATTTTAAAGTCAATTTAGAGGAACCAGTTGCTGGGGCAACCAGGTAACTTTTGCTGCCCCTGTGTCAAATCTTGATCACAGACCTGTTTTGAGTCCCCCTCCTCCCCTCCCATTCACTTTTGTGTCACTGTCTCGTCTGTTTTTGTTCTGTCTCTTACATGTTCTGTGTAACTTTGGATGCACTATTGTTAGGTTTTAACAAAGTGAAAGGCAGTAGCATGTTGCTTTTCCACATCTAGGAGTGGCCATTATTATCAAACGGAATCTTCGGCTTAAAGTTTAGTCTTCTTGGTCAGACAATACAAGAAGAATTGTTATTTATAAAATAAATTATTTGTGTAATTTATTATAAAAATATAATAAAATATAAATAGCACAAATATAATAAATTTGTGTCAGCTTATGCGCCTAATGTTTTTGATGGCACTTTCTATGGTACGCTCACCAATCAAAGGCTGGAGTTGACGGACTGTTCTTTTAATGTTGGTGCAGACTGCAATGCTGTGCAGTACCCAAAATATTGAAAATTCAAACGTAAAGGTTTAAACTACCCAACCTTAAAGCTAAATTCACAAGATTAGACTCATTGCAATCTAATTTTCAACCAAATAGCTTTAGAACGACCATTAGTCAAGTAAGAGGTAAAGAACATTTTGAAACATTTATAGAACGAGACAGTGCTTTTACTTTCAGGGCGCTAGACCTAGTCATCTACCTGCCATAAGATTAAGGTCCAGTGACCATTTAGCAGATATTCCTTTAGAAATAAATACATCCTTTCAGACATTTCATTCCAATTTCTATGAATCAGAGGTTACTTTTGATGGTT
Source organism: Etheostoma cragini (assembly GCF_013103735.1). Lineage (NCBI taxonomy): Eukaryota > Metazoa > Chordata > Actinopteri > Perciformes > Percidae > Etheostoma > Etheostoma cragini. Next base: position 5,181,968 of record NC_048416.1, read on the forward strand.
GAATCAACTTAACTTACCCCAAATTATAAGCAGAGTAATCAGCTAATTTAGACAAATTGATCACTGTAGAAGAAGTATGAGTGTCAGTACAGAATATGCAGAAGGAAAAATCACCAGGTTTTGATGGGATCCCCCCTGGAATTGTATGCAACTTTTTGGGAACAACTGGGCCCATTCCTTCTTGACATGATTAACTTCTGTATTGAGAAGGGCGAATTTTTACGCGATGTTAACACAGCCTTGGTAACACTTTCATTGGTATGATTTAAGTTATTTATTCTAACCCCTCAGCCCGACTCTTAACCGGGCACGCCTCCTCCGCTTTTTTTCCAGTTTGTAGTTCTTCACGCCAAGGCTGTCCCTCAAGTTCTGCACTATTTTTTCCTCTCTCAAGAGCCTCTGGCTCAACTATTCGCCAATAGATTATGGTGTCACCAATATGCCTTTGTAATACACAGTATCACCTCTCACTATTTGCGGATCATGTTTATTTTTTAATTTTTTAATTCTTCTTATTAAAAAATGCAAGGAGTATGGAAGCTTATCAGGCTTTAACCTTAACTGGTCAAAATCTGAATTACTACATTTAAATGACTCTGCCCGCAACTCAACCATCTCTGCCGACTTCTCCATTGTTAAGCAGTTTAAACAGTTAGGCATTGAGGTTCTCTCATGTCAATTCAAGCTAGAATTAATGTTTTACCTAGGATTCATTTTTTGAACTCTAAGCTACCTTTTTCCCCTCCTCCTGATTGGTCGGAGGCCTATAACAGCTCCACAGTGAGAACAGAGGGGTGATTTATGGGTAGTTCATTGTCTAAAGACATCTTTAGCAAGGTTGGCTTGTTACTGTTTTCTGACATTCAAAACACACTCAATCTACCATGTTTCATCTTTTATCTTTTACCTTCAATTAAGATCAGCACTCTGCCCATCCATCCTTTCCAGAAATTATTTACTATGCAGCCAAAAAACTGTGGTATGGTATTGATGCTTCAGTTCTTGGTGATATCTGGCGGCTCTGGCCATTCTATTGAGAGGATCTGGCTATGCGATTGCCCAGGCCTGAGTATTGATCTTGACTGGCATGATGTATGGTTCCAGAAGTTTCACACAATCCAGACCATCAGCTGATTCACTACAATGTTATTCATAGGACATATCTCACCCCTGTGAAAATGCATCACATGTAAATAGTTGACAGCCCTTTAAGCACTTAGCTACTGCCCACTTAAAGCTCAAGGTACATATCTTGACATGATCTGGGATTGCTCTCCTGTTGGTCAGTTCTGGAAGAATATTGCATCCAAAATATCTGCCCTGATTAATGATACTGTACCTGTTCCTATCAGTGTTTTGATTATATATTATCTGTCAGCCCTTCAGCTCTCTAAACACTCAAAAATGTGCTGTTTATGCTGGACCAAGAGAATGATTGCAACCTGTTGGAAACCACCTCATGACTTGTCTATGCGTACATGGACCCTTTCCTTTTTGGATGTCGTATATATGGAGCACTCCGTGGCTTGCATAGGTGGAGCCCCAGGAAAGATTTTGGACCCTTGGCGCAGCATTGCTAAATCTTTTAAATCAATGCTATAGATTTGTGCTACAGCCTTCTCGCTTCTATCTGTGAGTGTGTTTGGTCCCATTTGTCTTATTCCAGTCTCCCTGTCAATGCCTCTTATTTGTTTGTGTGTTTTTCTGTGTATGTTTCTGTGTGTCTTGTTTGTGAACTGCAGACATTGTTCTTGCTGTTGTTCTTTTGTTGTGTCTCTCTTCTTCCCGTGTTTCCTCTCTTTGTTTTAGAGTGAAACATTTGAACACAAGGAAGGATTGTGGAAAAGGTGCACTGTGCCGTCTTCTGTGTTTAGTGTACTTTTCTGTAGGTTGTGATCTAGACCACTGTTTTTCTTTTGTTTGACTGTTTAAATAAAAAAGATTTGATTACAAAAAAGCAAAGGATATAACACTGCCTCACTGATGGCCAGGTGCTGTGAAGACAAATGCTAGAGTCAATTACTCAACGTAACTAAAGACAGTAAAAAAATAAAACCAAACAATCAGAATCATCCCAAAAGGTAACCCTAACCACACAGTGGCACCCTGACTAAAACCACAGATTAATGTTGGATTAAAAACTAGCAGAAGTGAAGCTGTGCTTTACATACCCTGCTGGGAAGCCATTTAAACATAATGACTGACTGTGTGTGTGTGTTTGCGCCTTGCCTCCATATCATTAGGAATCCAAGTGTGTCTAATACATCTGTGAGTGTGTGTGTGTGTGTGTGTGTGTGTGTGTGTG
>NC_048416.1:5184372-5186612 GCF_013103735.1 Etheostoma cragini
CTATAAAGTGAACTTAAACACAGAAGCTTCCCCTTCACCTTTACCCATAGTCCAAGGGGAGCTGAGAAAGTCACATCGGGAGGAAGAAGTTTGGAGAAAGGAATTAACCATAATTAAGCCAGCAAAATCCAACTCACGTGAAGTGCAGAAGTCATTCAGGAGAAAGATCTTGTTTGAAAAATCCACACCACCTCTCCAGTTTTGAACCTGTGTGGAAGAAGAAGGCAACGTCAACAGATTGGCCTTGGAAATAACCGGTGAGCCAGGGACGGGATGGAGCCACGGGCCTGTCAACCCCAGCGATCACCAAGCAGCAGGAATGTAACATCCATCATAAGGACACGTCACACAGGCTGACACCAGGGTAAGCCTTGAACCTGACCAGCAAACCTCTGCGCTTTCCACGAAGCCTGAAGCATTTCTTACCAGGGAAAAATGACAGGTGTACGGCAGCGCAAGTACGCAGTTACGCAGGTATATCCAACAGGAAGGAAGGCTGGAGGACCAGGGGCATCCAAATCATGTCTTCTAGCCAATTGACTCGAATGTTGAGAATTTTTTGGCGATCATAAAGTAAAGCAGAGACATCTTGACAGTATGTACAGATAAATGGAGTGTTAGCGAACCGCAAACTAAGCAGACGAGACGGAGACAGATGACTTAATGTTGATGAAACGTGTGTGTGTGTGAGAGAGAGAGAAAGAGAGATTGTTTCCAGAGTTAATAGCAGTATTGTAGCCAGCAGGGAACAAGGATTAATTGTCTCCTTTCATTTACAAGTCATGTCTTTCATCTTTCGTTGCATTCTACCCTTACTCCCTCCTTCTGTTGTTCATTTTATCCTTCGTCCGCCCTTCCTTCCCTTTCTTTCTTTGAAAAAATCCTTCCTTCCTATCCTTCTCTTCTTCTTTCATGACTTTTTAACCCTTTCTGTACTTTCCTCCATTCACTCTTTTACCTGTTTTCCCTTCTACCTTATTTTAAATCTAACTTACCCTTTTCATTTGTTCGTCCCTCCTTCCATCAAACCCACAAGCAACTCCTAGTTTGCTTCCTTGTTCTCTTCTTTCCTCCTCTTTTCACCAATTTAACCCAACTTCTTTTGTTTCCCGTATTCACTCCATCTTCTCCATGTCCTCCATTTCTCCTTCTTATGCTTCTATGTCTTTTCTATCATCTTCAGTTGAATTCCCTTAATCATATCCAAAGTCCCCTCAAGAAATCATCTAAATCTGTCCTAATGTCAACTTGGGGTCACCCTTCAACGCAAGAGTGTAAATTAGAAACATTTTTTTTTTTTAAACCACTTCTAATTAATAAGTAAAATGATAAGTCATTGTGAAATTGGATCAGTCCATCTGTCCATGCATTCATTCAATTATGATTCATATAACTGAACAAGGGACTCCTGTCACCCACAACCATTTACTATCAGTTTACTAATGAAACATGGCTTATTTACACAGTGGCACAAATGTGTTTCCTGATGGACTCTGTTTTCAACCAGTTTCAATTTAAGTAGAAGTGGAAGGTACATTCAAATACATTACATAGTTTGAATTGCTAGGAAGTGTTGCGTAAGAGTGTGTGTGTGTGTGTGTGCGTGTGTGTGCGCGTGTGCATGCGCGCATGAAAAGATGCGATGGTAGTGAGACTGTGTTAAAATAGTCCTACTATGCTGACTCCCATTACCGTCAGACCATACTTAAAAAACAGGAGGAAAACCAACCCGCTGCATCATGTTATGTTATGTGTAAAATTGAGCAGTAAAACAATCAGAATCTGAATACAGTTTATTGCCAAGTAGATGTTTTGGCCTCTTTATTCAAATGGAAAAACATTGTGCATTTGACAATTCAATTTGCAATTTAATATAATATGCAAAGTGACAATGCAACCCAAAATTTAGTTAACATTTTTTTACTATGAAAGCTCAATCAAATGCTTATCATATTGCCATGTTTTTTTGGTCTCTTCATTTAAATGGCAATTCAAAGTGCCAGTGAAACTGCACCCCCAGTCTCTTGAATTACATTTACATGGTTACCACACCCATTTGGTTTATTCAAATAGAAATGTAATCTTCCATAAAACATCCATAGATCATCGCATACAAACAATCTGCTTTAGTGTTTTGGTGTATAGAAAAGAAATGACATAAGATTTCTTCAAAACAATCAGTGTAAGCTTTAAATATTAATAAACTGTGTGTGTGTGTGTGTGTGTGTGTGTGTGTGTGT
>NC_048416.1:5186712-5202405 GCF_013103735.1 Etheostoma cragini
AACGCTCTTTACAAGTAAAATAAATGATTGAATCATTACTTTCATTAGATTTGGATGTTTTATTCAATTGTATAGCATTTGAACAAAAACTGATAAAAGAACTTTAAAAAAAGTGACAAAAAAGACAGAAAAAGGTTAAAAATGTTGGGGGGAAACAAGAAAAACGTCAAAAAAGCGCAGAAAAAAAGAGTGGTTTTTAATCAACTTCAATATTTTTTATGATTTTAGCTTCATGAAATGTTCCAGTATGGTTTTAAGCCACGCTACAATACTTAAACTGCCTTTTTAAGAGTTTTTCACAACCTTCTCTTAGCTGTTGCCTCAGGAAGCTGTTGTAGTTCTTTTAGATTTGACCGCTGCCTTTGGCACGGTCAAACACTTGATTCTTTTATCACGACTCAAACTATTTGTTTGCATTAAGGTCACAGCCCTCAAAGGGTTTGACAGATTGACGTTTCACTGTTCATCTTGGTGGTTTTTCCTAATCTTCCGCCCCTCTTTTATGTGGGGTCCCCCAAGGTTTTGTTTTGGGCCCCATGCGTTTTTTCTCTGTACATGCTGCCCGTGGGGACTATTTGTAAAAAAACACAATTCCTTCCATTATTTTTCGGACAATGTACACATATATATTTGCCTGTTAAAAACAATGACAAAGACACATTTCAGCCCTTACTTAACTGCCTGAGAGATATGTGATGGTTGGATGAAAATAAGACTGAAGTTGTTGTGTTTGGCCGTCCTGAAAATGTAAGCGCCTGTGGAGATGCTATTGGTACTTTAGGTTCCTACTTTGTTCCATTTACCAAGAACCTGAGTTTTGCTAGTACCTTTACATTTTAAAAACAGATTAGTTCTGTTGCAAAAGCCAGTTTCTCCCAGCTCGGATATTTGGCTAAAGTCAAGCCCTACCTGCTTCGCAAAGATTTCAAAAGAGTTACTGTATACAAGCATTTATTATGTCTCGACTAGACTATTATAACTCTTTATATGTTGGATTACATCAGTAATCTCTTCATCATTTACAAGTAGTCCAGAACGCAGCTGCTCGACTTTTAATGGGGACTAAAAAGCGTGAATGCATAACCCCAGTTTTAGCCTTAATCCACTGGCTTCCTGTCTGTTTCGGGATTGATTTCAAGATGTTATTGCTTGTTTTTAATATTTTAAATGGGTTGCCACCTTTTTATTTGTTTATTTTTATTTATTTATTGACATGTCCACACACTAAGCACTTAGGTCTTCCAATCAGATGCTCCTTGATGTTCCCAGATCCAGGTTGAAAAATATGGGGGCCTTATCAGTAGCAGATCCAAATCTCTCCCAAATCTCTTCCTATTAATATAAGAATAACTTGGACCACTGAAACTTTTAACCCCTGGCTTAAAACCCTTTTCCGTTTACTGGCTTTCAATTCAAGTTAAGTTCTGACACATTCACCTTTTCCTACAGTCTCTTATTGTATATGTGTTATATGTATTTGTTTGTGTATATTATCCATTTTTGGGTTTGAGATTGTTAAGCACTTTGGTCAACTCTGTTCTTTGTAAAACTTGCTGAATAACTATAATTAAGCTGAACAGCACATACACACACACAGACACACAGACACACTTTTTTATTGTGCCTCCACCACTCTCTTTACATATATAATTTTCTCTCTCTCCCAATCTCGTCTTTCTTGTGTCCTTTGTCATATTTGTATCGCTGTTGTCACTCTTCTCCTACCTTCTAGCTTCTTGCTTTTTCCCATTTGAAGTTGTTTAATTGATGTTAAAGTGTAGCTACACATGAGCTATGATGTATGAAGATGGCTCTTCATACAAGGCAAAATAAAGCAGATTATAAACAAAAAGTAAATGGCATTGCATGTTTCAAATGCCGCTTGTTTTTCTTCATTTTAACCACTAAAAAGAAGGAATTGTTTAACCCTTAAATAAATTATTTCTGTTCTTTCCAAAAATGATAAGATTAGGCCTTATTCACCAACATCTTCCTATGTTTCTTTCTTAAATTTGTTCTAAGTTGCTTGTCATGTTCATGACTGATAAAAGAGAAAAGACTGCAGGAATGTGTGCACACAGAAACGTCGTGAAAATTAAGGCTAGAATGTGCAAAACAAAAGTATAAAAGGGTGGAGCATTGGACTCCAAACGTTAAAAAAAAACTTCTGAAGTGGACGTACTTCTTCAGGAAGTAAAAAATCAAACAACTACTAAATTAAGCACCGTTTCACTTTCTTTAAATAGATGGGTATGGTGCTGGAAGATGTGTTCACTCCTTAGGGAACAATCTGCGACATCTTGCGGCAGCAGTAAATATGCGAGTAGGCCTAGGGTGCAGAAACAAATAGGCCCCCCTAATAGCGTGATCCAATACTAATTACTGGTTGGCGTGGTTCTCAATTAAGGGAGAACTCCGGTGGATTCCAACACATAGCTTTGTTGTTTATAAGTTTGGAGTGCTGTCAGTAGAGAGAAAAATTAAACCAATCAGTACTGCCTACACTTATTACACGTGTTATTCTCCCGTTAGAGTTAGCACACAAGAGGCTTAAACTGGGCAAGTTTTAAACATGAGGGAACTCGGTGAATGTGACTGCAGTAGATGTGAAAGAAGTTCTGCTAATTCAACTGTGTTTATTGCTGGTGTTGATACTGCAAGGAGTGCTTTGGGACCATCCACGAACTACAACACTGAAATTTGAGAGATTTAGTTTGTAGACGGTCCCTAAGCTCTCTAACTGCCGTCTCAACACCGGAACTAAACAGAGCTGAATTAGCAGACATTTTATGCATTTCTGTCACATCTACTGCAGTCGGATTACCATGGGTAGGCCCTTTTACTGACATTTTGAACATGTTTAGAGGCTAAAAACACGTTTAAAACATACGGTGGAACATACGGTAGAACATTCGGCGGTGGCGAAACTATCCGGTAAATTAACCGTCGTCAATTCAGACTAGTCTTTGGGGGGGGGGGGTGAACCACCGATTGCAAAAAAAACAAACATCTGAGCCAGGCTAGCTGTTGCCTCCTGCTTATATTTTTGTCTCAATCTAAAAAAGAGAGTAAATAAACTGTTGAACTATGCCTTTAAGTCCTGTCCAGATCCTCGGCTGAAAGCATCTGTACTGTACCCTGAGGACCTTCTGTCCCACTTCCAAGTGTGTGTGTGTGTTTGCATAGGACGTTGCACAGAGCAACCTGATACACTGTTGCCCTGCCATTGATGTAGTAGCGGAAAATAAGAACACAATTACATTTCCTATCTCAGCATGGCACTGCTCCAGAAACTGTGTGGTAATCTGTCTCTACCGTCTTCTCTTTTCCCTTCTCTCTCTCTCTCTCTCTTTCAAACAAATATAGAGGAGTCACATTGTCTGCTATCATCAATCTTAATCCCTTCCTTCCTCAGTTGTTCAGCCTTCACCATTTCCCCATTTTTCATTTGGATAATGAGTGGAATTAGGCTATAAAATGCGCCCTTTGTTTGTATCTTTGTAATAACTGACTACACAGGGGGGCATAATAGTTCCCACTTTGCACGGTACACTCCTTCAAATAAACTGTACATCAAACTCTTTAGAACTGTCACATTCCACAACAGAGCCATTGTCCTACATCTTCAGCACTATGGTTGTACATGTTTCTATGACATAAATATAAATGGGAAGTTTATGAGAAGTAGTGATGGCCAGATGCTCAATGAAGACTTGTGAACCATTTTCTTCATTTTCTGAGCCTACTAAATGGCGCTCTTTTACAGAGAGAACCCTCTAAAAAAAAAAGGAAATGTGTTACAAATCTTCATGAAGCTTCATTTGGCCATCACTACCACCAATAAATGCTTTGTCATACATGTAGCAAGTTTGATTCTCTGCACCCATACCTCAAGGGGAGCAGTGGGCAGCCACTTACAGCACCCAGGGACCAAGTCCAGATCTGAGCCAGTGCCTTGAGCCAGTGCTTTGATCCAGGGCACTGCCTTGAGAACCTAGTACATGTTTTTGATGGTGGGGAAACTGAAGTGCCCGGAGACCTGCAGACATGGGGAGAACCTACAAACTCCACACAGAAAGGCCCGGAACGTTTCAACGATCCAAACCCAGAACCTTCTTGCTATGAGGCCACAGCGCTAACCAATGGGCCAACATGCTGCCATATGTGCTGTACATCTCCAATTGCAATCTAATCAAAGAAATAGTCTTTTTCTGACTTGGAGCAATGCTAAGCTTGTGTACTGAAGCATTTAGTGAGAGTGGGCGATTAGCATTGTTCAACAGGCTGTAGAATTTCAAACACATGCAACATCCATTGAAGACCATAGTGAGGTTAAGACATAGCCTTAAGGTTTGTCGCCTTGAATGAACAGTACATACTCTTTTTTTCCCCAAGATTTTAATCTTAATGTGGAATATTATCAGATGCTGTTTAAATGTTTTTGCTGCCAGACAAACACACACTTGAACAGCTGCTTTTCTGTCTGTTTAGTTTCCCCATGAGGCAGCACGCAGCGAAGTATGAACCGCATTAAAAATAGACCAGCATTAAGTACCACACATATAGTGTGCTGTTTTCTTGTTGTTGGGATTATTCATTAAATAAAAATGCCATTTAGGAAAGCAACATTAGCGATATAAAACGGATGCATTGCTTAGTACATATTCACCCAATTACCCATTTATTTAGTATTGAAAGGTTATTTTTTTGAGATTCTGTAATAACATATTGTAAATACAAATGTTTTATGAAGGTACAACTAAAGATGACCAAATACATCTGGTACCATTTGTCTCTGCATGTTCTTACAGTTTGTATTTGCTTTGTGTCTGACAAAGATCAGCTAAGTCTGAATATCTTTTCCATAGAAACAAGTGAGCATCATTCAATAACATTGTCATCTTAAAAATGACAATTTGCAATTAGTAAGTGAAATCTAACTTAAATCTAACAGTAACATAATGTGTTTTTTTTTTCTTCAGTGATCTAAATTTCCTTGCAAATGCACTTTGAAAAGAAATAAAACTAATTAAAAGAAAAGAAAAGAAAGGACGTGTGGGCTCACCCAAATACTTAATACTAAATCTAATGACTGTTGAATGAAATGTTTGGAAGTGGGGAAAGTGGGCCTATAATCTGCTATGTTGGAACTAGACAATTGGTCTAAACTGAAATATTATCCAATAGCTTTACCTCTATGCCTCATAAGTCAGTTAGAGGTTAAAGTTGTGAGCCACAATGTATAGCACTTCATTAATGACCACTGTCCACTACTATGTCTCTTTCTGCACCAAAAACTAGTGAGTACTTTGTTTCCACATGGTCCAAAATTCTAACACATTTTTACATAAATCTGTTGACCACTATACGAAATAAGAAAAAAAGAAAAAGAAAAGCCAATTAAAATTGAATGCATTTAAATTTTCTTTTTCAAACTATAAACAGCCTGCTTATTAAACAAAAACAAATGTGATATGACTTTGTTTCATAAACCCAGAAATAGTTTGTTGGAGTAGTGCTGTTGGGTCCTCTCATGATCATCATAATAATAGGTTTTAATGAGCGTACTCCCAGGGCGAGATGATGAGACGTGGGACGATTTCTCATAACTGGGTCAGGGTCTGAAAAACATTTAACACCCCAGAATATTACCCATGTACCAATCTAATGATGAGAGGCAACCCAGGTTGCATTTACAGTTATTTTCTATGTAGTAAATGTTTGTTGAGTCCTGCTGCTTGACTGCTTTGATTAGGCAGTGATAAGGTCCTTCCAATATATTTAGGGAACATATAGAAAGATGGATGTGAACTAACACTTTCAGGCTGAATTCTTTCTTTTTATTTTTTCTACCTGCTTAGTCTTCTCCAGTCACGTGGGACTGAAGGCTATTTCAGCATACTTTGAGCTCAAGGAACTATGTATCATTAGAAAAGGTCTGAGATCACTAGATCAATGCATACTACTTTTTCCTATTTCCTATTTCCAATCAAGTCAAGCCAAACCCATTCAATCATGTGTAAATAAATACTGATCTAAATATCACTGGAAAGACAACCATAACATTGGTTTAGGGATACATTTGGTCCCATTAACAACTATAAAAGTGGGAAGTATAAAGATAGATAGATAGATAGATGCTAGATAGATAGATTTTTATTGGTCCCAAAAAATGGGAAACTCCAGTGTTGCAGCAGCAAAAATATCAGACAGACAGCACACATACAGAATATACATGAAATAACAGGATTCAATATACAGATTAGAACACATTTTGTAATTATTAGTTCTTATATGTATAAGGTTTAAGCTTCCTGAAGCTTCATGAACCATTTTTTTTTATTTATTTACTGAGCCCACTAGATGGCTCTTTGGGGTATAAAGAAAAACGCTCAAGGAATGGCAACTGAGTGTGCTTTCAACCTTTTGTTAAGGGGGAGCACCATCCAGTGAGAAAATAAGGAAATTGATTCAGAGAGCTTAATGAGGCTTCCTTTGGCCCTCAATACGGAAGAGATACACTTCTACTTTACTTTAAGACAGATATCTACACATGCTTTCACTCTCTTTTAATTCCGTTTTTGTCTCTGTCAACTCATGAGTTAATACCTGGCTAGCTACTTAATGCCCTGCTATATTATAGTCACCTGAGCAGTGTTGGCTATGTGGAACAGTGTATGGCAAACAAAATGGGTGACTTGGAAATAATGCATCCAAGGTTTAACACTGCAAAGGTTTTTAGTATTCTATTTAGTACTGCTCTTAGATTTATGGCAATGTCACAGATAAAATAAATGGTGCCAGTCACACCATTTTGCAATTAAAAATGGGAGGTTGGGTGTCTATGTATAGTAAGTATAGAATGTATTACCATGCACAATATACTGCCACTGTGAAACCTCCCATGTGCCTATTGAATTGTCCACCACATGAGACATCCTGAATAGCTACTAATTAGCCTCACGTTTTAAGCCATCAAATAGCTTTACGTGCACATAAATGCACCTGAACCATCTGTGTGGGCTTCCCCAGACAATACAATAAGCAGTGGTGTGTTTCAGTGTGGCTGTATTTGTTTTTAAAGTGTCCTTACCCTTATCTCTCCCTGAGGTATTCCAGTGTTATTCTTGTGTGCTAATTGGCTTAATTACAAGCAGTCTAATGATGAGTGAGGGGACGTATCCACGTCCCCTAGCTGCTCGTTCTGTCTGGCCTGCTTACTCTGTCCATATTAAGGAACTTCTCTAGTTTATATATTGAGCCTTTCTGGATCTTTTCTGACTACTTCCGACCAAGCTTAATGGTTGAATCCATTGTATTGTTCAATATGTCACCAGCAAGTAGACGGTATTTCATTTTGGTGCAGTGGAGCAGTACATTGTCCGTCAATGTGTCGTTAAGATCCCTCTGGCACAGAACAATGCATTTACTTTTGTAAGATCATGTTCATGTGCCATTTTACAACCCCAAATTATTGAAAATTATTATTATTAGCCATGCCAGTAGCTTGGCTTTGGCTCTTGGATCTGTTGGTCTATATGTCAGTGAGTAGGTCCACCACTATTCCACTATTGAATGGATGGATTGCTTTGTAATTTTGTAAACAAGTAAATGTAGACTGTTTTGCTGTATTTACAGACATGTGAACCAACCACATTTACTTTCCTTTATAATGGATCCATGGCAGCGTGTTGTGCCAAATGAATGTAGGTAAAAGAAACAGTGAAATAAATAGTTGTTTACTTCACGTTATTCATATTCATCACATATTCATTTACTTCTTTAATTCACAGTTTTGGATATTTGCCACTTTAACCCTTGCTCATAACACATTTCATTTTTGCTTTGTTTTGATCCTGGCCTTAATGGTTTTAAATTTTTAAATCAGAGAGTTTTGTGTAAAATTCCCACTGTAATGCATTGGGTGCTGCTTCCCTCCTTGTTGGACTGCACTGGCTTCTAGTGACACAACCCACTCATACACACAGAGACAGACACACAAACACACACACACACACACACACACACACACACTGTTCATTACTATTTAAAGCCTACGCTGATTGTTTTTAAGAAATCTTTTAAGCCATTTCTTGTCCATGTACCAAAACACTGGAGCAAATCCTTGTATGCAATAATCTATGGATGTTTTATGGAAGATTACATTTCTATTTGAATAAAGAGACCAAATGGGTATGATGACCATGTAAAGTAAATTAAGATTCAATAGACTGGGGGTGCTGTTTCACTGGCACATTGAATTGCCATTTGAATAAAGAGACCAAAAAACATGGCAATATGACTGAGCTTTCATTGTAACATTTTTAAACTGTCAGTTGCAAAATTGCAAATTGAATTGTCAATGCAGAAGGTTTTTCCATTTGAATAAAAAGGCCAAAAGACTTCCAGAAACATCTATTTGTCAATAAACTGCATTCAGATTCTGATTGTTTTAATGCTTAATTTTATGTTAAACATAAAGTAGAGATAAGTAGCCAGCTAGTTTAAAATAACATGACACAGTGGGTTGGTTTTCCTCTTGTTATTTTAAGTGTGTCAGCATAGTAGGACTATTTTAACACAGTCTCACTCCCATCGCATCAAAAAGTGACCCTTGGTAAGGTGACTTTGGCGTTTGTTATTTAAAAAAAGTCTCCTTTAGCGTCATATTTAGACGTGCTGGCTTGGGACTCTTGGTGTCACTTTTTGACGCTTTCTGGTCTCACGTCTAGCCCTTTGGCATCACATTTAGACAAGCTTGGTTAGGATGTACATTTAGCTGACATGGCGCGCAAGAACGGGAGGAAAAGATTGTGGATGGGGTTACAAATTGTACATTTCAGTGACACATGGGAGCAGAATGGGACACAAACCCCGGTCTCCTGGGTGAAAGTCCTGTGTTGTTTGACCCATCCGCCATACTGTATTCAGTAGTTTACGAAATGGGAGTGAGAATGGGTTGCTATTTTTATATGATTTTAAGTAACACAAATTGCTTAATGTACAATATCCACTGGCGTGTAGCTGCTTAAAAGCAACTGAAACGGTTGTCTAATTAACAACTCCAGTTGACTGCCTAAATAACCTTTTTCAGCTCAGTCTACTGCTTTTTCCTTTTCTTCTGTTTGGTCCTCTTGTCTCAGCTCAGTGCAGTTGGCATAATGTAATAGGAAGCACTAATTGAATATAATTAGTACTCTGACAAGAGGTGCAGAATCAATAATGGGACTGTTATGTACAGACCTGGCAGCTCTGCTTCAGGTACTTATTTGAGCTGATTTACAAAGCAGGGTAGCATTGGTTTGAATACAAACATTTTACCTTGGCATGATTGATGCACTGCAAAGCAAATAAAATAATGAAATATGTTGTTATCTTACACTAATGCAAAGTTATATATACAAACATTATGTCTTCACATTTTGACAATTTGAGTTTAAAGGGATACTTTTGTATTATAGAGGTTTTTCTGCCCAAAATTGGCACATAATTCCCAATACCCATACACATAATCCAATCCGAGAGTACATACTCAATATTCCGTATTTTATGAGATTTTGAAAACATTTCAAACCTTTATATTCCCTATACTAAATATAGTATAATTACTTAAGCAGTGCGTTTTCTTCTAAATTATTTTACCCTTTAAAGATGAAAAGGTTTAACATGACAGCAATGGAAAGCAGTTTAACTTATAGCAGTTTGACTTATTAAACAAGTATTGAATTGGTTAGTTATGTTTTAATGTCATCAGAGCAGTATGCGTTGAATTTAAATGCTGTGTATGTACTGTATGTGTAGGTGTGTTAATAACTGTATGCACAAGGTTGATCATCTGTTTAGGTACTGCACCTTGTGTGTGTGTGTGTGTGTGTGTGTGTGTGCATGGACACTTGTGAAAGTAAAAGTGTGTGTGTGTGTGTGTGTGTGTGTGTTTGAGTGTGAGAGTGTGTGCATCAATGCTAAGAACATGTATTTATAAATAAGCAGCTAAGTGATGAGACTTCACACTCCACTGCACAGCGGTGATAAGGCCATTAACTCCCCCTCCCATCCAGTAAACAAGCACCTGTTAACCTTTACACCCCACTGACACACAAACACATGCCTTATCTTTATCTATCTCTATCCAAAGCCAGTTTGGTTGAAGCATCTGCTTTGAACAGAAGCCCAAGACGTCTGTTTTCAGCCCCCAAAAAAATTTGATTTATGAGAAACGTCCTTTTTCGGCTTTGAGACACCCTGCCGTATTTAACAATTAAGTATGTAATCACTCCCACTGACACAGACATTTTAAAAATAGTTTAATATGTATCCGCTGCCTTTTGTGAGTACTAATGAAAATCTAATAAACAATATTGGTAGCTTCATAATTTAGTGTTGCAGACATCTAACACACTCTTCTAATCTTGATGGCACTCTCTATTCAACAAAGCGTTGAAAGCAAACTAAATTGCAATTCCTCAAGTACTTTTCTTTAAACCGAGAGCGCCATCTAGAAGGCTCCGAAATTTTTTACCATCTCTACTTTTTAGCGATAGGAATGATGGCCAAAGCTAAGAAGAAAAAAGGTCTTGGTTCTCAGAGGGAAACCAGAAAAAAACAAAAATGTGTCCTTTAAATAGCCAAGCCTACTTCTACACTAGAGGTCGAGGTTCCAGCTACATACCAGTGCCAAAATAACGACAACACAGACAACTTTCAACCAGCAAGTTCAACAACGTGATTCCATTCAGTTCCATCTTCCATACCTTTATATCCTTTGCATGGCTTCTGGGCTAATGGAGCCTATGACATCAACATTAAAAAATATAACTACACAATTTTGAAAACTGATACAACCTTTTTGCTTTGTACCACTCAAATATCTCTTTAAAATATCTCTAAATGACCCCGGATCATCATCACGTACATGTATCCTTGAAAAGCAACCTCAACACTTTAGTATGTTGCTCGAGAAGCTTGAAGCATGTGTATTTTCATCTCATCCAATGTCAATGTTTTGAATGTTTAAAAAAGACAGAACATGTAGAATGTCCTGAAATAGTTTTAAAAACACTACAGGAACATTGGCCTTAAGGCATCCGCCACAGTTACTTTTTCAAACCTGACACCACCCCTTTATCTACCTTTGTCTTTTAGAACTGCAGTAGAGTCATTGGGTCAATAAAATGTAAGCAATGAAAGGTTTGGCAAAATATTTCAGGACAACCTCCTTTTCATAGAATGAACTAGAGGTTCCAAACTCTTGTAGTCTTCATGTCCAAACTCTTTTTCCAATTGTTTGCCTACACGTTCCCTCGAGTCAGCCAAGCTATGTTGAGCTAACTATGGCAGACACTAAATCAATAGAGGGATGGATAAGGTTGTAATGGTTCTCATTTTAGCAAGAGTTTAGCCAGAGTCATGCGTACACACACACACACACACACACACACACACACACACACACACACACACACACACACACAGCTGGCTTGGGGACAGATGGAGGCCAAGAGATCACATTAATTAAAAAAGATAAGAATGTAGGCATTGTTACACACACATGCACACACACACAAAAGCTGTGGTGGAGCGTAGCCGAAGTTTCAAAGATAGGAAGGAAGACTCCTTGAATTCCAAACAGTATAGATTGATTTGCACAGTACCATATGTATAAATCTGAAAATTAAAAAAAACTACAAAACTTAAAACTATCAAAAGAAAACTGGATCCAAAACAACAAAGTCTACGTGGATAAATGAGACAAAGCATGCGTTCGAGCTGCATAGTTTCTCCAATAGCCTGTCCTAAAAAGTCAATAAAGCATGTGCTTATAGCAGCACTGCTCTTACCTTGTTTTCATACAACACTTAAATCTTTCCTAAGCATGTTTGTATCAGCACAGCTCCCCCACTCCCTATGCAACCAAATGCCACTGACTTTATAGGGCTCTCAATCAGCCCTGTACTAAACCACTATCTTCCAGTGGTGAGTCAATCGAACATGTCTAACTTTAAAACTTTCTTACTTAAAATTGGGACAAAATTAGACACAGTTTGCACCTGCACGTTAAAGAAAGAAAGAAAATTAATTACACAAAGAAAACCCCTAAGGCTTGACCTTTAATTCAATACAATTTTATTTATAGTGTCAGATCATAACAAGAGTTATCTGAGGAAAACTTTCTTTTAGTGAGATAGCTTGGGTGGTGAGGAAAACTTCCTTTTAGGGAGAAACCTTGGACCGACCCAGGCTTTTGGTAGGTGGCGTCTGGCGGTGCCGGTTGGGGGCGTGATGAACAATGGCAATACTAGTCACAATAAAGATAACGGAACTATGTAGTTGTAGTAGTTAATGGTGTAGCTGGGCATTGCAGGGCACCACAGGGTCTAGCAGGACATAGCAGGACCACGTCAACAGTTGCAACCATGATTTAAGTGCAACCCTAGTCCATGGAAAACTGCTGGGAGACAGAAAACATAAGGGCTCCGGGGAATAAGCTCCCCAGAGCTAAGCTAGTAACAAGCATTTCTGGGACATGGTTGCACACAGGTGGAAAGGAGAGGAGAGAAGAGCTCAGTGTGTCAAAGGAAGGAAGTCCCCTTGCAGTTTAAAACTAATAAAGCATAACCAAGAGCTGGTGCAAGGCAGACCTGAGTCAGTTCAGAAAGGGTTGGTAGATGAGTCTGACGACTACTAAGAGAAGCAGAGAAGGGGTGCTGTGTTTGTATTTACACACCCTCCCCCGCTTGTCTAGGTGGACGCTGCATGTCCTTACACCCTAATTGTAAGCTTTATCAAAGAGGAGAGATTTAAGTTTACTCTTAAATGTGGTGACGGTGTCTGCCTCCTGAACCCAGACTGGGAGCTGGTTCCTTAGTAGAGGAGCCTGATAGCTGAAGCCTCTGGCTCCCATTCTACTTTTAGAGACTCTAGGAACCACAGGTAATTTTGCATTCTGGGAGTGCAGTGTTCTAGTGGAAAAACAAGGTCCTATGAGCTCTGAGATATGATAGTGCTTGACAATTCAGAAATTTGTAGGTCACGAGAAGGGTTTTAAATTAAATCCTGGATTTTACAGGAAGCCAACGCAGAGAAACTATTACAGGACAAATATGTTCTCTTTTCTTTTTTTTGTCAGAACACCCGCTGCAGCATCTGGCTAAGCTGGAGGGTCTTAAGGGACTTATTTGAGCATCTTGAAAGTAAGGAATTGCAGGAGTCCAGCCTGGAAGTAACAAATGCATATACTAGTTTTTCAGCATCGTTTTGATACAGGATGTGTCAAATTTTGGCAATGTTTTTAAAGGTGAAAGAATGCTGTTTTGAAGGTTTCTTTTAGATGGGTTAAAAGACATATCTTGATCAAAAATACCTCCTAGATTTCTGACAGTAGTGCTATAGGCCATAAGGTTAGATCATAAGGTTCTGAGTTGTTTAGGCCCAAGTACA
The DNA here is from genome assembly GCF_013103735.1 of Etheostoma cragini. NCBI lineage: Eukaryota > Metazoa > Chordata > Actinopteri > Perciformes > Percidae > Etheostoma > Etheostoma cragini. Next base: position 5,200,150 of record NC_048416.1, read on the forward strand.
ATAACTTTAGTTTTGTCTGAGTTTAACATCGGAAAATTGTAGGTCATTCATGATTTTATATGTTTAATGCATGCTTGAAGTTTAGTTAACTGACTGGTTTTGTCTGGCTTGATTGGTATAAGTGGGTGTTATCCAAACAACAGTTAAACTTATTTGAATGTTTCCTAATAATATTGCCTAGAGGAGGTATATATAAGGAGAATAGAATTGGTTCAAAGAACGAGCCTTGTGGAATGCCATGGCTTACTTTAGTGTGCCTGCAGGCATCATCGTTGACATTAACAAATTGAGATTGATCAGAGAAATAGGACTTAAACCAGCTTAGTGCGATTCCTTTAATGCCAACTAAATGTTCTAGTCTCTCTAACAGGATGGTATGTTCAATAGTGTTGAATGCAACACTAAGATCTAGAAAGACAAGTACAGAGACAAGTCCTTAGTCTGAAGCAATTAGGTCGTTAGTAATTTTCACCAGTGCTGTCTATAATATATTCTAAATCCTGACTGAAAGTACTCAAACAAACTATTGCGCTGTAGAAAATCACATAACTGATTAGCAACTACCTTCTCAAGGATCTTAGAGAGAAAGGGAAGATTAGATATAGGTCTATAGTTTGCTAGGACCTCAGGGTTGATGGTGGGCTTTTCCAAGAGAGGTTTTATCACAGCTACTGTAAATGACCGCGGTACATAACCTTTTAATAGAGACATATTGATAATATATAAAAAGAAAGTGTTGACCGTAAAGTGCCAGCACAAGGTCGAGGGTGTGGTTAAAAAAGTGAGTTGCCTTAAGCACACTCTGACTGAAACCAATTGAATCTAGTAGTGAGTTGAAAGCAATACTAAGGCTACCGTTGTCAATGTCCACATGGATATTAAAATCACCGACAATAGGTACTTTGTCTGATTTAAGGACTACACCTGATAAAAACTCAAAGCATTCAGAAAAAATTCAGATAAGACCTGGAGCGTGGTAAACAACAACAAATATAATTGGCTGTAACGTTTTCCATGGTGGGTGTTTAAGATTAAGAACAAGGCTTTTAAATGACCTATAATTTAGTTTAGGTTTAGGATTAATTAACAGGCTTGAATCAAAGATAGCTGCAACAACCCGCCCAAATTTGAGAATTGATATAACTGGGAGGAGTGGCTTAATTTTTATTTTCATATTCTTCATGGCCCAGCCATGTTTTGTTCAAACAGAATAGATCAATTTGATTATCTGATATCAAATTGTTTACTAGTACCGCTTTAGAAGACATATCTAATATTTAATAGTCAACATCTAATTTTCCTATATTGTTCTATCATTGCAGTGTTAGGTAATTCCAAATTTGTTGTAAAGTATAGCCCCTCTTTTGTTTAGTTTCTATTTAACTTATCTGAGTCGGGGGACAGACACCATGGTTATGGAACTATGAGTGGGCAACTGCTCTAACGGAAGCACAGAAAAACACGTAATATCGCACCTCTGATTAATGATATCAAATATACTGGCTCCTCCCCAAACATTCCTGCACATTGGACCAAACAAAAGAGAATAGAAAAAGTGAAAATGAAAAACAAATATGAAAGCCATGCCAGTGAAAAATCTAAAAAATTGATGAAAACCTTGTCTTAATAAAAAAACGTCTTTAATATATCCTATCCTTGGTAAGCCATAATCATGACAAACAAAGTCGAAACGATGAGATAAAAAGTGATAAATATGAGATACAAAGTCAAAATGATGAGATATAAAGTCATAAGATAAAAAGGCATAATTATGAGATACTTTTAATCAATAGTTAAAAAAGCAGCCAACAATTTACCCAAGGTTCTTTTAGTCAGTTAGACACAGTCATGGATTGTGAGTACGTTGAGGACTACTTTAAACGTGGCTTTACAGCAGAAGAGACTTTTCATTTGCTTAATGATTCACATGGGATTTTACAAGGCAAACACTCTCTTGAAAAGATAAAAAGCAAGAAGGAGCTCTGGTGTAGAAAGAAGAAAACTGCTGTGGCTGAGGTAGCATCCTTCATTCAACTGCAACTGCAAACATCTGTCATGGCTACAGATGGATGCACCAAAAATGTTGGTTACATGTAATTGTGACTGACAGAGAAACAGTACTAATATTGCTACAGTTGAATAAAGGATGTTGAAGGTGTTGATCTGAGGTTAAGAAACAGACTGCAAAGGCGTGTTTACCACAGCCAGAGATGGCAAAAGTACTCACTTTCCGTACTTAAGTAGAAGTACAGATAC
>NC_048416.1:5202505-5205931 GCF_013103735.1 Etheostoma cragini
GATTATCCATGATTTACAATAATGCTTCTTGGTCAACAACAAAATCTGAATGATAAGGTTCAAAGAAGAATTGCTCAGACTCTGACACATACTTGAAAAAGCTGTCCACAAAATCACGCTCAACAAAGCCCAAAATAGCTTGCTCCAGATGTACAGGTGCCAGTTTTACAGGAGAGTACTAATCTTTTTGCCAGCCAAGTGGGATTATTCGACCTGCACTTTTCCATTCTTGTTTCCTAAAATCATGACGTAGGTAAGGCACTTTGAAGCCATTTCCCATTGTGAACTGCTCATAATTTGTCAAAAGCCTTTGACTCTGTAAACCATATTTTACTCAAAGAGAGACTGATCAATATTGGATTATCTAAAAAGGCAGTTGGATGGATCTGTAATTATCTCACTGACAGGTCCCAGTGTGTTAAATCAGATAATATTTGTTCTAATATTCTTTCCTTAACTAAAGGAGTGCCCCAAGGCTCTGTTTTGGGGCCACTTTTATTTACTATCTATGCGAACAATGTTGGTCAGGGTCTTATGGACACCAATTACCATCTTTATGCTGATGATATGGTTACCTACAGCTTTGCAAAAACTCTTAGTGCTAGTGTCTCTACATTACAAAACGCTTTCAACAAAGTTCAGAATATGTTTCTACAATTGGATCTTACTTTAAATGCAAATAAGAGCAAGTTGATGTTATTCTCAAAAGCAAAGAGCAATCTGCACATAAATCCTCTAATTGTCACTCTTCAAGGGGCAGAAATCGAAAGAGTTACATCTTTTAAATATCTAGGTATTTTAATTGATGACAGTCTTAGTTTTAAAGGACATGTTGAACAATTGGTTAAGAAACTGAGACTGAAAATTGGCTTTTACTTTAGAAATGTTCTCATTCATAGCATTTGTTTCGATGTCTCCCTATGGGATACGCCTCCCTGCGTATTCCTCAGAAGCATTTATCTCATTACGCAAATCCTGATTGGCTGGTGATCCAGTGTCTGCGTCACGTGGGTCCATTCCCCTTTAAATAGCTTACGCTACGACGCGGACACCATTCTAAAACCCTTCTCGCTTTGAAGCATATCTCAGTCGTGCAGGCTAGCTAGCTAAACTGTCCACAGACCGGAGCCGCCCTAGCTTAAATTCTCCGTCGCCGGGCGCTAGTTGCCTTCGACACGACTCTTCGGTCTCACCATGGACTGGAGCGTTATCCACCTAGCCGTTTATCGGTGAGGCTATTTCTGTGCGTTAGCACACCAGCTACCGCTCAGTATCTTCGCTTTTAGCACTCTTGCTAACGTGCTTGCTTGTTTTCTACCGTCCCTCACACCAGAGAACACGAAGACTCAGGGGCTCGACTTTGCCATTGTGATAACAAAATTTCGAGCAGGGACACACACCAGGTCTGCTCGTGTTGCCTCGGGCCGGAACACGCCCGCCTGGCCGTTGAAGCCCCTGGTTCATGCAGGCATTGTGCCTGCTTTACCATGAAGAGCCTTCTCCGACGGATAGCGCCAAGCTAGCTTGTCGGGGAAGGACCCATACCTGCCCAACACCAATTTGCCGGCCGGCAATGAGGTGTCCGGCGCGGACCGCCGTACCAGCTGGGGGCTCACAGCTGGAGCTGGACATGGCGGCCCCGCTCACGGAGGACGTACTCGAGCTGGACTAGGAGGACGAGGACTCCTCGGAGCTCCTCATATCAGAGGATGACGAGGACAAGTTCGACATGTTCATCCCCTCTGCCCAGGCTGTCAAGCCTGATGCTGTGTCTGCCTTCGGAGACAAGGACGAAAGTGTTCCAGCTTCCCCCGCTCCCAGCATGGACATGCAGGACGTGTGCAAACGCGCTGCGTCCAGGCTGAACATCCCTTGGCCCGCGGCCGTGGTGGAGCCCACCAGATCACGCTATGAGAACAGCTACTTCCTCCGCGTGCAGCGCTGTGCGGTCGAGGCCACAGGTAAATCTATGGGGCTAATGGTTCTACAGGAAAGGGCTAGATGGCTGAACCTGACGAACCTGTCCGACAGGGAAAAAGAGGACATTTTGGACATGCCCGTCATCCCTGACGGAGTCTTCGGCACCGCTCTGGCCTCAATGCAGCAGAGGTGTGAGGCGAAGAAGAAGGAGGACGAAGCTCTCCAACTTTGCCTCCATCGGAAAGCCGAGCCTCCCCCGCCTCCAGCCACGCGCCAGTCTTTCTCTCAAGCTGTCTCGCGGTCTGCTCAGTTCAAAATCCCCAAGCGGCCAGATCCCAAGCCCACCCCGGCTGCCCCACCTCAGCAGAAGGCGAAAGGGAGCTGGCCCAGAAAAGCCCCTGCGCAGACAACTGCCCCCCCGGGACAGCCAGCCCAGGCCGCTTTTCAGCAGGTGAAAAGGAAGAAGAGGGCGGTTTGACAACATACCTCTCTCTACCTACGTCGGGGCTGGAAGTTCCCCGTTCCCCAGCCCCGCGTTTTCTGTTCATGGGTGTAGTGCCCCCACGCTCCCCGTTGTGGCGCGCGCTCCCAGACGGGCGCGTCCCCTCCAAGGGCAGCAGAGGCTTTGTTGCGGCGATGGCAGGCACTGCCCCCCACCCAAGTCACCTAAGCACATGCTCACTCTGTTCAACAAAATTTAAACATGTCGCATCCAGACATAATGTCGAGGGCGCAGTTCAAAACAATGAACAACAATGCAATAAGCGGCTCAGTGGCTTCACCGCCCCAGAGAGGAGCCACAGCTCCTCTCGGGACGCGGGATGCCAACAACCCCGTCACAACACTTTGCGCATGCGCATTGCAGGCCACGGGTCATTCCTGAGTACCGCCACTAGATGGCCTCATTGCTCAGTTATTGAGGGCACAGGGTGTAAGGGACACGTTGGGGGCTGCCACTCCTCTCTCTCACCAGAGAGAGAGATGGACAGCTGTCACATATTCAGCCTGGGTACTGAGGACAATATCTCGGGGCTACAGGCTTCAATTTGCTGTTACCCCCCCTCGCTTCTCGGGCATACTCTGTACACAGGCCGGGGGGGAGTCAGCTCGCGTTCTACAGGAGGAAATTATCTAGCTGTTAGAAAGGAGAGCGATATGTGTAGTGCCTCCCGAGCTGAGTCGGAGTGGCTTATAGTCCAGGTATTTTCTGGTCCCAAAACGGGGAGGGAACGGAATTCGCCCTATCCTGGACCTGCGGGCTCTGAACAAATACCTTCGAAAATACAAATTCAGGATGCTCACTCATGCGTCTCTGCTTCGTCTGGTGCGCCAGGGCGACTGGTTCACGTCTGTCGATCTGAAAGACGCGTATTTCCATATTGCGATCTATCCTCCGCACATGAAATATCTTATGTTCGCTTTTCGGGCTGTCTGTTACGAGTACAGAGTGCTTCCCTTCGGTCTGTCTCTGAGCCCGAGAGTGTTCGTAAGGTGTACCGAAGCAGC
>NC_048416.1:5206031-5215661 GCF_013103735.1 Etheostoma cragini
TTCACAGCCTTTTCAAGCTTTCCATCGGGAAGAATAACTTGAAAGTAAATGTTGTCCTCCATGATGCTTTCCTCGGAAAACACTCGAATAAGTTCTCGTAAAATCTGGCCACGATAAACAACAATCATTTTCTTCACTCCTTTTCTCGGACTGGCTTGTTCCTGCAACAAATCCATGGAAGGTGGCACAGAGTTTTCCCAAGACAAAGGCAAGGTAACACCAAGACTGGAGTTTCATGTTGTGGCAAACTAGATGCATCAGTTGGGTCGACTGTGGTGTAAAGAAGTGAAACACTCTCACTGCTTCATTTGCTACTGCTGTTTCACTTCCAACAAAAATCTGAAGTATTTATTTCCAATGTGTCAGTTGCAAAAGTCTGGAAAGTGGCAGTAGATATCAGGTCTGTAATGTTACTTTTCACCTTCTTGTGCTGTTTTTTTCCTCCAGATTTATGTCACTGTCAATGTCTCTTTTCTTAGTTGTGTAATATAAACGTAAGTAAGACGTAACTCCGTCTTTTCATGCTGTTCCCCAACTGTGACACTATTCTCTAACGAGTTCTGCTGAAAGTCAGTTAAGTCAATGTCAAAATCTGTAAGGCTTCCCTCTGCATTTTTTCCACCTGAAAAAAAACATTTTATGTCCTTCGGGACACTCTCTTTTCTGGTTCCCCCACCTTTTTTGGTGCGTACTTGCCCAAATTCCTATTCTCTGAAATGCATCCATCCCATCTCAATTTTCTCTGATTCTTTTGAGCATTCTTTGGAGAAGTTGCACGCTCTCTCTCGGGCATATGATCACATTTGTTTTTCGAGTGCTTTCCTCTGAGTCGCTCAAAGATTTTTGACTTGCAACTTGTTGCGAATCCCACTTGGAGGGTCCCAACGTCAGGACTCAATTAGCTAAGACATCACTCTAGCTTTGATTATAAAATGATTTATTATAAAACAGAGCAATACATTCCGGGCAGTACATACGTGCACGGACCTTAATGGGACATGACTAGTACAGAGGTCCCTAAGGAAAGGCCCCTAGCAGAGATTTCCAACAGCTTATAAGGGTTCTCCTTAAGGGAGCCCTATTGGTTAAAAGCGTCACTGGGCAGATCATAACGTCATGGCAACAATGTTTCTATTGGCCGAGTGGCCATGTTATCTCAGCTAACTCAATGTGTCTGTGTGTGTGTGTGTGTGTGTGTGTGTGTGTGTGTGTGTTTTGAATGCCTCTCTATAGGGGGATGCTGCATTCAGCTGTTAATGTTATCAGTGTGATCTCTTGGCCTTTGTTCTCCTGTTGGTTTCCTGCCAGATGTGGTTTATTGCTCTACACCCGACACAGGAATGTTGCCCTTATTTACACACCAAAAGGACAAGTTTCACCCATGCTCCTCTCCTCACTCAGTATCTGACCTGAGCTTCATTCCATTTACTTATGCATAAGTTTATTTACAGTATCTAAATATAATCATAATATCTGAGTATAATTTCTCACAAGAGATCACAACATTGTAGTATATTTTCCCACAAATTTCTAGGTTCTTTTTCCTTCTGTCTGCAGTATCCAAAAAAAACTGTCGATCACCATAGATGGAAGATACTCTTTTAGTTGGTCATCTGTCTTGAGGTGTATGATGCTTGTATCAACATAAAAGGAAGAAATATTTATTAACTCATAAATTAATATTAAAAATAAATATTTTTTTATTGATATTTTGTTCTTCCAAACTTTGGTTTTTGATGTTTATGTGTGATTTGTCAAAAACTTTTTCGATCCTTTGATACGGTAGAACTTGTAGATATTTGTCTGAAATATGTAAATGAGAAGAAGGGACTATTGTTGAGTACATCACCCAATTTTTCAAACGCAACAGACAAAATACAGCTAGGAGGCTCCAAGAACAGGCAGGGGGCAAGAGGTAACACGGTGAAATGATTGCTTCAGCCATTTATAAATTACCTTTGTAACTTTTATGGCAGCCACAGAGTCCTACAGAAAAAAAACATTTATAAGATGTAGTTACAATGGGTTTGGGGACACGTAGGAAATGTATTGGAGCCAGTGGGAGTTGTGATGTCGGGTAAATCTAATTGGCTTTTTAAATTACAAAGTTGTTGATGTGCTGCAAGAGTAAACACCATCCCTTGGATTCTCCAAAGTCCATATTTCTTTCACCAAATACATTGTAACAGCACCCAATGCATGACCAATTTCATATGCGCCCCAAAATTCTGCCAATAATCCATTTCTTGAATCACAGTTTTCAGAATAAATCAATTGGAACCTTTGTTGCTCATGATCCAATAAACCTAAAATAACAAAATGACAAAAAAACTGTAAGGTTCTGATGAAGTTGGAGGTAAAAGTATCTTCAAACATTTGCTATATATCTCCATTGGAAAACAGATTCAATCAAAGCTATTCTGTGTGACTACTTTATATTAATGGACGTCTGTTAAGTTGAGTTGGTTCAAAGCTAATTAAGTCAGCTCAACACAACTCTCTCTGTATTTCCCATTATGGCTATGTTTTAAAAAATGGTGTAATCCGACAACTTTCGCACGCAGTAGCTCGAGTAATGATATTTACATCTTTTGAAGAGGTTTGTTTTTTAATCCTCTTGGTCCTTCTTGGCTACAAGCAACTGCGTGGAGGAGGGGTGGGGGTGTTGCTTGATCACTGAAGGCCTCCTTCATTTGGAAGCAAAGACATTAATATTCTCATTACTTAGAATTCCTCATGGGGTTGAGAAAAACTATGTATTATAGCATTACATTTTTACATTTAGTTTATTGTACAGTCCATGACTCCCTGCTTCTTAAATGGTAGTCCCCTTTATCATATATGTCAACTGCATAAACAATACTATAGACGTAGTACGTTAGCTTATTGCAGATGTTCTTGTGTTGGTGTCACACCAAAGACTGTTAAAACAGTAGCTGTGGCATCAGTGATGTCACCCATTGGTTTGTGGACTGTTGTTTTGAAGCCAGCAGCTTGTATTTTGGCGCCAGAAGTGACCGTATGTGGACAACAGGGTGGTGATGGGGAGGAAGACGCTAGTGATGGTCAAGTGAAGCTTCGGGAACCAATGTCAGCTCTCCCCATTGAAAGAAAAACGTTAAAGGAATGTTAATTCAGTGTGTTTTTAACCCCTTCTTAAATAGAGAGGGCCATCTTGTGAGCTTAGAAAATGAAGACAATGGTTTGTGAATTTTCATTTTACCATCACTAGAAGGTGCAGTTAAGCCAGTGTCATGTATGGTTTCAATGGCGCTCTGCTAAGCTGAACGCTAAGAAGAAAAACTTGCTGATTTGCCACCTGCTAACACAAGTCACCACTTGACAACCTTTCAAATGGGTAAACAGGGACGTCTAGACACTGGCTTGGATAAGCAACTTTGGGTTGAGCTACACAAATTCAATTTAATATTATGGTTACTGGAGCCGGACATCTGCATGTACAGCAGTACACAGAACTGGTTACAAATCAGCTTCAATTAAAGCTGCAGTAGGGAGTTCTGAGAAAACGTGGACTTAGCCTAAAAATTTGAACAAGCACACCTAACAGATCCCTCCCCCTTGCTCTCTGCTGCGCTACAGCCCTCCCTCCACAGCTCCTCTCCCACAGCGGTGCATGCAGTGAACGCGCAGGCTAGTAAGCGGGGCCACCGATGCTTTCCACATCCTCATGGACATTACAGGGGATTTATTCTGAGGGGCGTATAGCTGTTGTGTGCTGTGCTTTTAAAACTTTGAATACTTAAATAAATAAATATTTCTATTAAAAGATATGTAAATACTTTACACAGTACATTACTGAATTACCTTTTGGATCAATTAAAAACACTAAACTTTCAGTAGGAATGATGAATCACTGAGGAAGCTCATTAAGCCAAGGAATAACAACATCTTAGAACTATGTCTTAGGTTTTATTTTGCATATGGGTAAAATAAATCAGCTTTTTTTGCAAAGTACTCCTGCACAAGGAAATACTGAACATTTTGATTTGGACTGAAGACGATTCCTTCACGTACCTCTGTGTCTGGGGCCATGTCTGACCTGTTGAAGGAGCTGGTGTCAGACATTTGATTTACAAATTACATCCTGAGGGGGAACAAAACTTGTATGTTTAAAAATTATCAAAAATAGTATTCTGCCTTGCCAAACGTTGACAGTGACTGCGCACAATTAAACGCGTTTCACCATAGCTAAGCTATATTTAATTGTGATCGACAAAAAGCATTTTGGCTTACTAAATGTAGGTATCAAAACAATATTGCTTATACTGAGGGTGAAGGAGTTAGCAGGTAAAGTTAAACTTCAACTGCTAGCTACAACATTCCTGCCGTTCTACAAGCTAACAAGCTAACTGTTAGACTTAGCAACAAGCTACAGAGTCAAATGAGATTTGCGCGATCACCAGTAATACCGTAACCAGCAATATCTTAGTTGTGTCGTTCTTAAAAAATGAAACAAATCAAGCAGGGATACTTACATGTCAAGCAAAAATGTGGCTAGCTCTGAATCCGTGTTGAATCCTTTCAGGAGGCGTAGCTAGCTCCCTCCACCTCTGAAAAGACGCTCTGATGTTGACCCTCGTTTAATTTTGGGCTCGGTTTAACTCTTTCTTTTTAGCTCGCTTTCCGTCATCGGTCTTCTTCTTTTTGCCCGTCTTTGTTTTCTGAGCAGGTGTCACTCGAGAAATTGGCAGTTTTCCTGAAATGTTGTTTCTCCGCGATTAGCACAGCTGCAGCACACAGACAATCTTGAGCTTGAACACGGTATGCGTTGTGCGGGGGAGGGGTATGAGCAGCGCGTACACGAAAGTGATTGACAGTGCTAAGACAGTCCTCTTGACTCTGATTGGCTGTTTCTGACCGGGAGCGGTGTATTTCTGAAAGTGTCAGTAGGAGCACAGGCAGGAGCCACAGGAGCTTGTATTTTTTACAGATTATCTGTCTCATATTCTACTGTCAGGAGATAGTGACAGTTTTAACAAATGTGTAAAAAATACATTTTTACAAAAGTTACCTACTGAAGCTTTAAGTTAGCCGCTAACGCTATCTAGCGCTACCCAATGCTGATCAAAACATTTTTAGATGACCAAAATGTTATAGTTAACTTTAATGAAATGATGGTTAACGTTGCTAAGCCTCTTTCATGGCTTAGCAATTCATTACTTTATCATCAATTTTAAAATAAATGATCATCATGCTGTATTAAAAACGACTTGACACTAACGATCGAGAGCATAAACATGTTAGGAAGATGTTTAAAATAGGGTAATTTTCTCATAGGCTTCTATAAAATAAAAAGTCTTCTTTTAGCAGCCAGTGGAGTCGCGCCATGCTGGAAATTAGATAGAATGTTGGTTTAGGATATTGCATTGCCTTCACTTTTCAGGCCCACAAGTTATTGCTTGGTTTATGCTACACTTTTTTTTTAGACGGCTAATATGGCAATTAATATTCCAGAATTGTGCCAATACAGAACAACAACTGGACATACAGTATGTTGTAAATGGCATTTATAGCCTAGATTTAAACAGCGATGAAACACAAAAAAATTAAACACTATTTACTTTTTTAATATACATAAACAGGTTTATAGATTATGCTTCAAGGGCATGAAGAGACCAGATGAACAGAGACACAATTCAAACCCCTTTCTCTCTCCCTCTACCTCCTGTCTGTTTTATTGCTCAGCTGGGACTTGAAAAGTTGGCATAGGTCCCTAATTTGTCTTTTTTTGTTTCATATGGCCATCTCCAACATTTATCTTGGGCTCAGGGCCTTCTGATCAGTTGACGATCATTTTATCTCCCATGTTCCCATTTTGTTTCTTTAACTTCTCCATGTGTTTGAAGTATTGGTGGTTAGGTATTTTGAAGGTCCATCTCAATTTCTTTGGCATTTCACACGTCCTTCCTTTTTATCTGTGTCACAACATCAACCTCAAACAACGTCTCATTTAAAATCAAAACTTTCAGTTACCCAGGAGTGTTTTCATCCAATACAAAAGGCTTTGAATTCATGCATTTACATGCATTCATCTGAGATGCTCAATAATATAACCACAGTATTCTGTTGTTGACATCCGAGCAGCGCCAATGGAGTTGCAGATGGAAGGTCGGTTCCTTGTTTATGGGAATGTCGATAGTTGTTACTGAAGTATTGTTACTCATCAACTTTTAACACCCACATTTTCCCTGTCCCATGAAGCAAAGGAGCCTGAACCCAGCACTGAAAATATGACTGACTCACTCCCAGATTAAATCACTTAAATAGGAGGACAATGGGATGAGATGAGAATAAAAGATAACAAAATTGATACAGACACAGGGCAGGTGAACACATGGGGTTAAATAAAAAGAGCAAAGATAGGTCAAGAGAAGAGATAAGCTGAGAATCCACAAAAGATGGCGGAGGTGAGGGGAGATGAAAGAAAGAGACAGAGGTTCAAACAGGTGGAGAGGGGAGGACACAGGCAGCAGAGAAGTTTTGGCCAATGAACGCAAGAAAATTTGAACAAGCCTATAATGACATTTGCTTAAAAATAGTAGGTTATACAGAGAAAAATTGTGCATTTTACTACTATTCCACTGCTATTCAGACACAAATGCATTACCTAAAGCCTGACAAGATGGATTTTCTTACGTGGTCTAGTGATATCAGGAGAATCCAGCTGCCCTGCAAGGTAAATCCACACCATATCTGAAATTCACCTTCGGCCTGTCTGAACCCACCTTTAGAGCGTTCGAAGCAAATAAGGAACCACTTATAGGCCTGTATAGAGGAATGATGACTAGAAAATAGTTTCAACCTATCCAAAACTGTTTGGTTTAGTTAAGAAAAAAGTATGCCTTTCTAGTTAAAAATAAATTAGTAGAAGAATCTTTTTAGTTTCCTTTTTTTAGATCTAACTTGAACATTCTCCCCAAGAGGTTTGTGACTGTTTGTGACTATATACTATCAAAGCAAGAGGTCGTTCATATTCATGCAGCCACAAGAGGTTGCTTTTCAACAAATTAATACATGCTCATTTGAGGCTGTCCAAACAACCCAGTTGCAATTTTCTGATGAAAAAAGTATCATAAAAAACACTGGCTAAGACAAGCTGTGTGCTGGAAGCACTGCATGAAAGAAAGATATAATAATAATAAAAAACTAGATAGCCTGGAGGAGGAGGACAAGGTGTTCATCAAGTCACACTACTAGAATAAGTGTTTTGTGGGCTCAGGTCTGTAATTGTTGCAATTACATTATAACAAAATGTATACTTGGCTTACAACCAGTGTCATTATTGAAAATGCTTTTAAGTTGCTTTTGTTATTTACCATATTGACTTGAATATAAGACAACTCTGATTGTAAGACGATCCCTTCTCTTTTTAAATCAATTTTTTTTATAGTTTTGTTTGTTGTTAGGTCAAGGGTTATGAGAGCTTTTTTTCTGAAGTTAGTCACAAAGCGCTGATAAGACAGCAGCTTCTCTGTGCAGAGGGCAAGCGCTGGGAGTGTGAACGCAGCTCATTATGCCACGTCATTCGCACGCACCAGCCGAGGCCGGCTTCGAACTTGGTGGGGGGTATGTTTAACTCTTTGGCAGAGCTCTTACCCTGATTTCCACCAACTGCAGATTCCCTTCAGAACGGCGGCGGAATCAATAGGTTTCCATTAAAGTCAATGTGTCTATTTCACAGACTGGGGAACGGCTGTGTTCAGCTCCGGCGATCCCCAGCCCTCCGGAGCAGACATGCAGAGCTTCTACTTTTGGCGGATGCCAGAGAGCTCTGCAGAAATTCAGCACAGCGCAGATAGTGCGGGACAGGAAGTCAAGCACAGAAAAAAAAGAAAACATCGGGTTAATTTTCAAAATTAAAATACACCGTGCCCATCATGATATTTCCCTGAACTACACCTTGAAAATGTCATAATGGGCGGAGACAAGCCTGAAGTCAGCAGGTCAGAGGTTTTTTGGTTATGGTTAGAGAAACTACATGTAGTTATATTGTGCGATCATATTTTTCAGGACAGCTCTGGTCATTAAAGGTACATTCAGTTATTTATTCGGCTAGTTGGCGCCACCTGTTGTTGTTGATGTATATTGATGTTTGAAGTAGCTCTAAGCGATGTCATGCGTGTTTTAGACTACAACATTTGCATAGGCACAGAAGGGATGGAGAGGGGACGGATGAGGAGGAGGGAGGTGCGAGCTAGTCTTGTTTTGTTTGAAAATACTTCTTACGGTTATAAGAAGTAACGTCCCCCAACATCACTTAGAGCACCTTTAAAAGTCTAGACCCCAAATATAGTACAACCTGGAATTTTCAGATATCTTCACATACTTTGGAAAATACAGTACAGGTGATTTAATTTGGTAAGAGTAAAAGTAATTTTATCTTGAACTCTCCGCTTGTTGGGATGCTTGCACACGTTAATGCCCTAGTGAAAGTTTTAGAATGGTTATAATGGTTAATTTGATCTCAGCAATTATTAGGAAACCTCTGAAGACTATTCCTTTGTCTGTAGCATGAAGCCAATGGGGCATGCTGTTTTTTATGTCTGTGTTTCACTTTGGTAGATGGGGTCTTAGAAACAAGCTGATAGTGAGAACGCAAGATGCCTGAATTACAAAGATTCCAATCTTTTTCAAGAGAGTGAACGTGTCTCATCCGAGTGACGGACATCATCGGAAGGCAAGAGGTCTTTTGTTGATTGATTTTTTGTTTCCCTCGACAACAACACTGAGCGCAGGCTGGATGTCATCAGAATTATTTTATGGTTAGATTCCGTCGAATTGGCCATTGTATAATGACAAGTACATCCTATACGGAAACAACGAACTTGTCACCATGCAGAAGACCCACTGTTGAGGCCGCAACCAGTCCCATACTCCTTAGGGAATTCCACCAATCACTGTCTCCACACTCCCAGTGTCAACAGCCAGGAGGGAAAGAGGTTTAAGCGCCATGAACCATACAGAAGGCAGAAACAGAATGCACTCTCCATGCTGAACTGCCTACTGTTCATTTCAGTAAATACACCAGGCCTGACCAATGCTTCCTTCCCTGCCTGAAGATGTGCTAAAAGAGACGCCAACATGCCGTAGATTCCACAGGAAAGCAGAAAACTGCGACGGAAGTCCGTCATCAAAGCAGCCGGTTTACATAGTCTTACACTGTAGCCTTGTTATGCTGACACCCCCCTGTGCTATTTCATTGTGATGCCTGGCGAGCAACACGATACCCATGGTACTAAAGGTGGCTTTTATTCTTGCATGTTTTTTTTTGTTGTGCATGATTGGAGACACTGTCTGTTGAGGAGGTTCAAGATAGTCTATAAGAGTTAGGGATGAGCGAGTACAGCATTATCTGTATCTGTATCTGTATCTGTTTACCACATGGATTATCTGTATCCGGATCCGTACTCGGACTGGGCGGGGCCTAAACCGGAAGTGGTCAGATTGAACAAGGAAGTGGGTCGGGTTCTCTTGAAATGTTAGGGGCTTTAACCGGTATGTTATTTAAGCTTGCAATTGATATGAGTTGAACAAAAATTGTTATATTTATTGCTGATTTTAAAACTATTTACATGACAGCATCAAGCTTCAGATCAATGGTGTTGTCAT